>NW_025335322.1:439389-555078 GCF_004798865.1 Varanus komodoensis
GAGAGAGGAGCCCAAAGTTTACGGCAGCTAATTCGCATCGGCCATGGAGCAGGGAGACTTTCAATATTTAACGTTTGCCAACAAGAGCGTTAAAAACTGTAAGCAGAAAATACATTTTGCTACTCACGTGATGAGGATAGACTGGTTTTCTCGGTCTGGAAAGAAACGGGAAAGATGAGAGGAGCCACTCAGCTTGCAAGCCCATCCGCCCAGCCCAGCATTCTGTCTCCAGTGGTGAGTGGCCAGCTCAGAGCTCTCCAGAAGCTTGGAGGCACAGTAAGAGGGTGATGTTCATCCCTGGTCATCAGAGGTAGAGTCCCCCTCACCAAGGAGGTGCCATTCCTAGATGCTGCAGGTAAATCCCAGGGACTTCCCCAGGACGCAGCTCTTTTCCAGCTTGAGATGCAAATCCCATTTTGGAAGAGCTCTCGGGGCCATATTCCAGGGACAAAACAGAGCTGGGCCAAAGACCAAGAGGGTGGGCGGGCCAAAATACCAAAACCACAGCAAGTTTCCCCTTAAAGTTCCAGCTGCTCGGAGAGCCATTCCAAGAATGGGGAGAACCCCATGCAAAAACTGGGGATCACCGTATCAGGGGAAAGGGGGGTGGGACATGAGCATGGGGCCCAGAGATGGAGGTCAAAATTTGGCCCACGGTTCTATATCCCTATTCTATGCATTTTCCCGGCCGTTTAATTTTTTTTTTTTGGTCATATATCCTGTATTGTCATGTTATGCACACTTTTGATCAGGCACTGCATCAGGAAAAGGAGAGAGTTTTTAGGCAGCTGCTTACGTAGAATGAGAACATGATGCCAAAAGCAGTTGGCTCTTTTTATCTTTAAAGCTGTGCCCTGAAACCACAAGTGTGCGACCCAGTCATGGCATGTGTGAATGGGCTATTACACACGTCGGGTGTACGTGCATGGCAGAAGGGATGGCGTGCCCCGTTTCGCAAGCTACCCCATGTGAAACACGAGTGTACAACAACCCTGAAGATTCATATCTAGCACAACCAGGAGGAACATGCTGTGAATTTTGCCTTGTTGTGTTGTGCACGTTAAAAAAAAAGCTTCCCCTTGTTAGAATCTGAATTTCACCATCCTATTTGCCCCTTTAGGACTTTTCCACCTTAGCCCAATTTCGTCCCTTGGCATGAATAGACCAGGCCAGAAATGACCATATGAAACGAATTCACATCAGTCATAAAGCTATTTGATGAGGCAGGAATTGCATCCAGTTTTCCATCACACACAGAAAAATTGTGTGTGTGTGTGTGAGAGAGAGATGGCCTGGTGAAGCTCCAGGCTGTAGACACTTGGGAAAGTCTCCAAAATAAAGGGGCATCCCCAGAAGAAAACCAAAATATGGAGGTGACCCCAGTAATTCCCCTTAAGATGCAATCTGATCCATATTTAGACAGAAGAAAGTGCACAACTCCCCGATGGTCCATCCAAAATTTGGAGCCCCGTACCTGTCAGCATGTACTGGTAGGCATTGTCCGAGATGGAGAAAATGTGGGGAGGAGCTTCACTCCGTTTCTTCCCCCGGTAGGCTGCAACCACCTCGGCGTTGTAGACCGGCAGCCATTTGTAAGGGTTGACCGTCACGCAGAAGAGTCCAGAGTATGTCTGGGGAAAATGGGCAGAGGAATCAAAAAGCAGAAATAAACCAGAAAACAAACCCTGGTTAGAAAAAGGCACTCGGTTGTCACAGAGTCCATCTCTCTGGGTCATCCGGAACAGAAAGAAGTTTTCCATCTGTGCACAGCAGGCTGGAAAATGATGGCAATCAAGAAAACAGACTATTTAAAATGCAGATTTCTTTTCTCAGATTCAGAAGGGGAAAAGTAAGGCTTGTCACCCCGTTAAAGGAAGGAGATTGCCTTGCTGACGCATTCTGCTGCGTCTAAGGCTGGGGAGGCGATCCTGCATTTTGACAACACCTTTGTGTCCAGAACAAAATGTTCTTAGTATTCGGGGTGCCCGCAAAGGCCCCTGGCTGCCAGGTGTGGACACCTGCGGCTGGATCCCTTGCTGATGTGCAGTCCAGAACCACCACCAGGTGTGCAGCTCAAACGAAGCCCTAAGAGAAGCATCTCTGCTTTTTGGAACGGGGAACAGAGCCCGGAAGCCACCAGAAATCCTGTGGGAAGCTGTGCGTGGCCAGCGGAAGAGGGCGCAGCCGACGGCGAATTCCAGGACTGAGGTTCCGCAGCCCTGATGGGCCAGGAAGGGAGAGCCTCTTCTGGCAAGAGGCGAGAGATGCTGCTGACGTGTCAATGCAGATCCTTCCTGGGGTGTAAAGCAAGCCAGGGGAGGGAGGAGAGCATTGGCAAAATGCTTGGGGAGGCCACACGTGTGGGAAAGGAGTGCCCTCACATGTCTCTTGCCAAGCTGGAAGGGTGTCTAGCATGAGGACCACTAGGCACCCAGAGGGTGGCAACTGGGGTAAGGGCCTTTTCTGTGTTGGCCCCCATCTTTGGAACAATGTCCCTGCTGCAGATCGCTTGGTGCTGAATTTACCTGGTGCTGAAAAGATGGTAAATTCAGCGCCAAGACAGTCTTCTTTCGGAGGCCGTCAAAGATCTCCTTGACCCTCCAGGGGCCAGATGGGTTTATTCAAGTGCCATTTTCCTTCCTTCTTGGCTGCGTCTTTCTATTTTATTGCATTTTATGGTATTTTAATTCTATTTTAATTAATTTTAAATGCTTTAAATGTTGGTTTATGTACTATATTTTATTGTTATATCACGTTGTGAACCACCCAGAAAGCTTTGGCTGCAGGTAGTATAGAAATGTAATTAATAATTATAATTATACTTATTGTTAATTAGATTTCTACACTGCCCCAAAGCCAAAGCAATTTGGAGGGGTTATAGCAATTCGTAAAAACAAAATAATAAAATACAATACCAGTATCAGAAAAATCACTTATTATTTATTAAATTTATATTCTACCTTTTTCTTTTTTAAAGAACACAAAGTGGTATACTTCACTCTCCTCCCTCTATCTTGTCCTCAGAACAACAACCCTGTGAGGTAGGCCATGCTGAGTCTGTGACTGGCCCAAAGTCCCCCAGCTGGCTCCATGGCTGCATGGGGACTCGAACCCGGATCACCGTAGTCGCAGCCCGACACTATTAACCATCTTGCCACACTTGCCCTCAACCACATCATAAAATCAAAGCAGCAGTTAAAAAAACAGCTAAAATATAGTAAAAATGGCCCTATAGGCAGACAAACACCCCAGAGGGAACGTCCTCTCAAGCCCCGCGCAGCCAAATTAAACCAGTGTAAAGGATTATTTTAGCCTGGCCCCAAAAATATGCCAAGGTTGGCTGCAGGGCACTCTTAGGTGGGCACCTGGATGGTGGTTAACCTGTCCAGGGAAGGTTTAGATCCCCACTCAACCATCCGGCTAACCTACCTCGCAGGGTTGTTGGGAGAATAACTCGGATGGGGAAGAGCGGCAGACACCACCGTGCGCCCTCTGGAGGAGAGGCGGTGCACAAGGGTGACGAACACTCGCAAAATACCGCTCTGCACGGGACGGAGGTCTTCTTTCGTGGCTCTCACGTCAGTGCAGAAGCCGGGCTGGACCAGAACCGTCGGGGCGGCGGAGGCCATGGAGAGACGCATGCTCAGCCCCCGGTTTTGGTGGGATTCTGTGAGGCTGCGCGTAGAAGGGCCAGGAGGGTCCCAGGGCGGACTTTTGCAACCCGCTCTCGAGATGTGTCGCACTACAGTCCCCACAATCCCCAGGCAGCAGGTGTGCTGGGGATGATGGGCACTGCAGTCCATCTGGAGCGTAGGGCCAGTCCCGCTAGAGGACGGGTCTGTCCCAGTTCCCCCCTTCCCCCTCCCCGCCGACTCACATAGATCATCCAAGCGGCGTAGCGCTCCTTCAGGTTGTAGAGGACGGCCGGTTCGTGGAGGAAGGTCAGCATCGCCATGTCCTCGATCTTGTCGAACTTGGGCGGGTTCTGTTGGTGCACATCACCCTCCTTCACTGTCACCGTCTGCAGGAGGGAAACAGGAGAGGCTGAGCGGGCAGATCCCCCCCAGAGTCCGGCAAGAAGCTCCCCGCAAAGCAGAGAAGCCCCACAGCCCCGTCTGGCGAGCCCCAGCTCCTCCGGTCTTCCATGGCCAGTTCCTGGGCTTTCCGTTCTTCTCCCTCTTCTCTGGTTCCGATCTGAACCCCGTTACCTGCCACAAGCAGGCATGAGCAGAGGCAGCGGAGCGGGGCCACCGACGGCCTCCAGGCCTCGATTTATGTCTTTGCTGAGCAGGATCCTTCCTCTCCTGCTTGGCCCGGTCTGGAAAGGCCATCTGTGCAACTGTGCGGGGCTCGTATCCCGGTGAGCCCCTCAGAAATGCGGGGCGAGGTCACCAGGGGCTCAGGCTCGGGAAGTCTGGCACAGGGCAGGTCCCCTCCCCAGGAGACGGGGTCCGCGGCAGGGCGGTGTCCGATCCCAGCCCACCAAGCAGCTGCTTTGAGCCCGACGCTTGCAGCACTGGGAGAAACTCACTGTCAAGCATCCTTGCGGATGCTAGTGAAACGCCCCGCTACCGCTTCCTTAATCGTGTGCCGCTTTCCTCTTGGATGCAGCCTCTCTCCCGCACACACGGGGGGGCGTTCATTGCCGCACTCGGCCCAGCCTGCCCCATTCTGCCCACACCTTCTCGGACCCTCGCCCCACACTTCGGCCCGGTGCACCGTCGCGGACCTTGCCGTTCTCCGTCTGCACGGTGACCATGCCGCCCTCCCGGCTCTGCACTTTCCCCTTGACGAACTCTTCCTTCTCGTCAGGCACGAAGCACTCGGTGCGGATGTCGAAGGGCCGCGTCTGAGCCTCCAGGCGCTCCTTGTCCGACTTGCGGAGGTAGGGGGCCGCGGCGCCGAACTCAGCCATCTGCGCATCACCCATGCTGAGGAGGGAGGGCAGACGGTGAGAGAGAGGAGCTTCCCGCGGTCGGGAACGGCCGCCCCTCGGCTCCCGCCTTGCGCTCGAACCCGTGCAAAATCCGGCCAGGTCCGGCAAAGGGACTCACGCAACTCTGCCTCTGCCGGCACCCACTTGATGAATTAAACCCAAATGATTTTTAAATTAAATAGATGTAAGCTGCCTTGAGCCCTTTGTAGGAAAAAGGCAGGATATAAATCGAAAAAATAAACAAACAAACAAACAAATAAATAATCCTTTATACCGCGGCCTTCGAAGATTTCATTTGGCCACATGGGGCTTGAGAGGACGACCCCCCTGGGGTGTTGGTCTGCTTATAGGGTCATCCTGTTCCTTTCATGCACTGTCGTAAACTACCCAAAGGGCTTTGGCTACTGGGCAGTATGGAAATGGAACCAATAGAATAAATAAATCTGAAGAAACATAGGAAGGGTGCATCCAACTTCCTGTTCCACAGCAGCCGAACCGTGGCCCATGGGGTCCCACAAGCAGGATAGGAGCCCAGTAGCGCCTCCTGCCCATGCTCCCCAGCAGCTGGAGCGCATGGGCACCCTACCTCTGGGGCTGGAGGTGGCAAGTTGCTATCCGGGCTAGTAGCCACAGATCGCTGCCTCCTCTAGGACTTTGCCCAATCCCCTTTTAAAACTGCCTGAATTAGTGGGACTGAAAGAGGGAATCTCGCGGCTGATCACTAGATACAGCTTGCACTGCCCAATGATAGGGCGGGTGCTGCTCAGTTATAGGGGAAGACCCCCAGGTGGGGAGGAGGCGTTGGAAGAAGATCGCCCTTACCTGTCAGAGCCTTTGAGGGACAATGCAGTCGAACCAGAGGCTGAAAGAGGAGAGAGAGAGAGAGAGAGAGATTTGGTGGAGACACTGAGTTAAACTGGAACACCGAAGATCTTGTAGGATTCAGGAATAAGTTTTTGACATCTGCCAGCTGGTGTGGAGTTTGGGTGTGGGTGTGGAGTTAAGGACAGAGCGATGCCCGAGGGAAAGAAGCTTGGAGAGAAGGGTTTGTCTGGACCTTCCTCCAGTTCGGGGGTCCCTACGAGAGAATCCAGAGGCTGGTCTCAGTGTCTCTGCTCTCCAAATGCCCACCCACTGCTTATTTCTCTCCAGCCACTGTCTCTTTCCCACTTTACCTCTTTGCTCACAGACTTGCACTTTGAAGACGCAACGTTACGTGTGTTCAGACAGAAGAAAGTCCTGGCTCTGAGTCTTCCCAGGCACCAGAGCTGCACAACCTTTTCCTGTCTAAACATGCACAGGATCTTGCCCTCAGCATCGTTCCCTGGAGCAGTGCAGCCTTCTTCCTGCGAGCCCTGGATACTTCTAGGGAATTCCAGTCCTGTACTCTCTTCTTCCGTTCCTCTTGCACTGGCTCCCCATTACTCTAATATTAACGTCATTGCAAGACCTTAATGCTTTCAGAGTTGCCTCCTCTAATTTCTTCTCTGTAAGCCCCAGATGTTCGATTCCAGTTCCCATCAGCCTCTACCAGCATAGTCGATGGTCAAGGCTGATGGAAGTGTCAAATCCTCGGCCTCCGGGCTTATCTTTACACATTCTGGGCTTTCTGACAGAGGTTTATTTTATATTTTCAACTCTCTCGTGTCTTTCTGGGAGAACCCTAAATAACTGACGCTTGTTTGGGCATCAGGAAAAATTTATATTCTTCAGTTGCCTGGTCTCCTGCTCTGTGTTAACTCATTCCCACCTCTTCCGTGTGGCAATCCAATTGAAGACTCCCTTTCACCCAGCAAAGCTTGTATCATCTGCCTCATTTTCATGGATGAATCATTTTGGAAAACTGCAGGTCCCCTGAGATACTTCAGATGAATAGTTCTCCCAAACCCCAAGAAAAGCCAGTTGGTCCAACACAAGATGCGGCCTTAAGGATTCTATTCTCACAACTAATCTGCCCACCTCTGGCTTTCTCCCTTTCTCTTTGAACATGCATCAGGAAATTGCCCGCAGAAGGGACTCTGCACTGCCCAGGAAGTGCATCCTGGCGAAGTTTGCACAGCTTCTGGAAAGGCCGTCATTCCTGCAGTGCAAACTTGTGTAACTCACTGAGAAGGGCATTAAAACGTGATCCTCACCCTCTCCCCAGATTCAGCTCAGAAGAAAGCTTCCCAGAGGCCTTAGACTCAAGAACCCTTGTGCTAATCGGGCTTTGTATGTACGCCTGCCCTTTTCTTCCTTGAAGGCTGGAAGCGTGTTTCTCTCTCCTCCCGGATCTACCAGCTTTCTCTCCTCTCCTCTCCTCCTTGCCCCATCACCAGAATTTCGCCCCGACACTTACAGTGGGAAGGTGACTCAGGCAGACGTCGGAGCAAGATCTGTGCCTTTGCCAATCCCCCTCCCTTTATATCCTTCCTTCCAAAATAGCCTCGTGCCCCACCCCATCTCCCCCCCCCCCAGCAGGCCCATCACAGCTGTGAGTGACACGATGACAAGGAAGCGAGGAAACGGCTCCGTGGAGGTCCAGCCTGACCATTAATGGCGCGCTTCTTCGGCCCTTCGCCGGTCGCCCTCCCGCCCCGCCATCCCTCGGTTCCCAGGGGAGAGGCGCATTCCAGAGCCGGAGAGGCGAGGGGATGTGGCACATCCATGGTGCCGGTGGGAGCAGATAAGCGCGGAGACGGCCGGCACGTCTTGTGTGTGACGGGAGCTTGAGCAGGGAGAGACCGGGACAGTTAAATCAGAAGAAGGCATTCCAAGCAGCGCAGACAGTTCCCTCTTCCTAGGCCTGGCTCGGGGCATGTCAGGCCTCCAGCTCAAGGGGGATGCATGACATGGGGAGGCCGGAGGCTAATCTGGGGGCACAGCGGGGTCAGAAGAAGAAAGAGGCCAGAGAGCCCACCGGTCGTGGCTAGAATGTGGATGATGAAGGGAGGAGATGGATAAAGTGATGTGCAGTGTGGAGGAAGCGGCCAGGAGAGGTTTTGCCTCCCTCTCTCAAACAACCAGGCCCCAGTGGGTTCCTCCCGTGAAGCTGAGTAGTAGGAAATTCGGGAGAGGTAAACGAAAGGGCTTCTTTCCACAGTGCGGAGTTAAACTGGAATGTGATGCAGCCAAATGTCATGGTGGCCCTGGGCTTTAAAGGGGGATTGGACACATTCATGGACAGTAAAGCTGCCCAAAGCTGCTAGTCCTCATGGTTTACGTGCCGCGTGACTCTGAGTGCCGGTTGCTGGGGAGCACGAGGGCACCCCTGTGCCACATGAGGGCTTCTCATCGGTAACAGGTTGGCCATGATGGGAACTGTATTCGGCGGTCTTCCACTTCCACAGGTCGTATGGTGCTGGGGTGAATTTGAACTTCGGACCGGTGCTCCAAGACAGCCTGAACAACCCTGCCTCAGTTTCACTCTTTCTGAGGTAGCTGAATAAGGGGACCCTGCACAAATTGGGCCACTGAACCCCAAAAGCACGAGAGACGGACGTGCAGGAAGGGGAGGAGGCAGAAAGAACAGGTTTTGGCTGAGAGCAGCTTTCTCCATCTGGGTGTTCTCCAAATGCGGTGGACTGCAAGTCCCATGCTGGTTGAGAATGATGGGAATTGTGGCCAACATGCCCGGAGGGCACCTGTTTGGAGAACGTTGGCACAGATCCAATGTTCTCCAAACAGGTGAAATCGGTCTAGCCTGTTTTTGGGGATGGTCAGATGCCGTTCATCCCATCATCCTTCTTTGGTGGAACTAGACCTTTTAAACACAATTTTTAACACCTTTTGCATTAATTCTGTGCTAGCATAAATGTGCTCTTGCACTAAAGCACTAATGCACATTTGTGCTTGTGTAGATTAGTGCAAAAGTGAACAACTCATCCAGAAAGCTGTAGAATCGATAGAAAGCAGAACTCTTTGAAGCTGTTCTGGATTTCTGCAATGTAGAGATAATGTAGAGCCCACAGGCACTTCCATGGTCTTCCTCCTCCCCTCCTTTTTATCATCACAACAGCCCTGTGAGGTAGGTCGGGCTGAGAGTCACCCAGTGAGTTTCATGGCCAAGCAAGGACTAGAATTCAGGCTCCTGAGCTGCAGTCCAGCATCACACTGGCTCTCTGTTCTTGTGGAGAACGGCCAGCGATTGTACCGAGCAGGCCTATGAAACTGGTCCTTCTGCTCAGACTCCCAGCCTTGCCTACCTCGCAGGGTTGTTGTTGTGGGGATAAAACAGATCCTGAACAAGAATAATACTGTGCATGAGCTGCTCGCCATCCACATTATTGCTATCTCCGATCGCAGGCTGGGAAGCAAAGCAAGGCTTCCTGCGGGCGATTCCCCCAGGGGACGGGACTCGGAGCTGAGCCCTTGCCCCCTGGAGTAACCAAGGAGGCTTCGTTGGACCAGGTGCTGAGTCTCTGTGTCCCCGATGAGGCCAGTGCCGTTCACCACTTTGGCAGCCAACGGCTCAGCAGGGCAGCGGGTGCTGTCCGCCAAAGCATGTGAGCGGCACTCGCTCCTTGATGTCGCGGGCCAGAAAGACAAGCTGGGTGAGTTCTCAAGTTCTGGAATCATACACAGTCTCTTCTGTCTTCTTTCCTGGCTTGGAGGAGTCTCTGTGTTAATCTCCTCAAAGCCACTTCCTTGAAGCGTCTTTCTCTCCTTCCAGCTGGTGCCTCCCCGATCCTTCACGCTCTTTCCAACAATCTCTCTTTGATTCCCTCGAGGAATCTCTCCTGACTGCAGAGCTGAGTCAGGGGAGGCCCTGGACAAACTGGGTTTGTGCGCCATGGGAAGGGCGGCCTGCTGGGTTGGATCCGTTTCATTTAGTGGTTTCCCCATGTCTCCTTTTCTCTTTCTCTTCTAGCCTAGCATGGTTTATGCAGAGAAGATGGAAAACGGAGGTTCTCGTGGGCAAAGCCAGTTCTGTTCCTGAGAACTTAGAATTGGTTTGCTTGAAACCTGCCCTTCTTTCTTCCCAAAATCTAATGTTGCCAAGCCATCCCTCGCTCGATATCTCGCTACTAAGAGGGACACGTAGCCATCACCAAATGAGAAGAGATACAGCACCCAACTAGAGGACAAAGGAGGATTTGATTACCATTGGTCTATGCTGATATATAAAGAAGTATGCAAATGTAGAAAACTCGTTCATTTAAAGAAAATAAATAAAAACGTGTTGTTGTTATGTGCTATCAAGGGGTGACCCAAGCTGTCTAAAATCTCCTATCCATGGGAGCCCTGCTCGGCTCTTCTTAAATCCAGCCTATGGCTTCTTTTGCGGAGTTGATCTATCCCATCTTTTAAATAAAAATACAACGCAACTAACCACCGTGAGGAGAATCGTGACGGTACAACCTGTCCGCACATTTCACAGCTGATGGACAAGGCCCCTGCTTGCCTTTCTCAAGTTTCTTTTTCCCTGAACTGGACTCGAACTGGAGAGCTCTTTTAACGGAGGACGCTCTTCAATAGAGGAGTGTCCTCTGTTAAACAGGTCACCTGCACACTGTCCATCCCACAAACCAGTTCCCTCGTTTTGCTGCCCGGGGTGAGGGACATGACCGTGCCCCCTTCCTTTCCTGTGCGCAGAAGCTGGCCGCACTCTCCCCCGAAGCTCTGAGTCGGGACATCCTCTCCCGTCGCACCGGAAGGCGGCTTGCCGGCTTGCGGGACACCAGGCACGCACCAGCCACACCACCCTCTCCCGCAACGGTGCCGTTGCCGCATCTGCCGCCCGAAGCAGCGGCCTCGCTCTGCCTCGTGCCGGGGCTGGCCCTGATCGCACGGGTGCCGTCGTCGCATACGGGGAAGCCCGGTGCGGGTCCTGCGGTGCGGAGGGCAAACCGCCGTGACCTTGGGCAGACGAGGGGGTTGTTTAAGGGGACCGGGCCCTGCGAGGGGAGCTGGAATTAGCTCTGCCCTGGAACTTCACACCTCCCCAGGCCTCCCGGACCGGTGCTGATACTCAGCTGCTGCTATTGTTGACTGGCTGAGCGAGGGATGGAGGATGGAGACAGGTGCCAGGAGCCGGGATAAGCCCAGGGGCAGGATTAAGGTGGGGGGGTGGGAGAGGAGGATCGCGGTCTTGGCGGGGTTTGGAGATTAACACCTGCTTTGTTTGTGTCACTGGGATGCCTGGGGATCATTTCCTTTTGTTCTAGCCCAAGGCAGAGAGAGGTGGGCTGGCTGGTTTGGAGCTGGGCGGAAGGCTGCAGGCCTTGATTTCTAAAAAAGAGCGGCCTCCGTGCCTCAAGGGCTCTTTGTATATCCTCTGGCTTTGTGGTCGCATCTTGCCACTGCGACATCGGGGTGGCGTGGGTTCCATCGTTTCCAGGGGCAAGCTCCTATTCCTCATGGCCGAAGAGGCAGCAAAATTCTGTGTGACAAAGGTGCTGGGGACTGTCCTTTGCTTTTCCACATTACTTCTTCACCGCCCCCTTTCCCTTGCGGCTAATCCAGAAAAAACTGAAATTTGGGAGGCTCGTTATTTTGTGGTGAAGGGTTTTGAGTAAAGAAGCAGCAACACCGGCTGCGGGGCTTTTATCTGTGGCACTTCTGGCTCTTCCTGTCCTCTGGCAGGCTGTTCCCCGCTCCTGATACTGCTGTTGCGACTCAGAGGTGAGGGAAAAGAACATTTCACCCTTTCAGCAGGAGTTGAAATCATTCTCTTTGTGGCGCTGTTTCATCGCATCTGAAACATGCCACATTGAAAAAGCTGCTTTGGAAAGTCTAAATTGCAATTTCTGTAGTGGCTTCCCCAGAGAACCTGGCTATTGCCATTTGGTAAAGGGGACCCATCTCTTTGGAAAAGTGGTGACAGAAAGGCACTCTGCACATGCTTGATGTACTCTCTCTTTCAATCTAACCTACCTTAAAATGTTGTGGAAATAAAATTGGGGCAGGGGGTGGGTTCCTTGGAGGAAGAGAGAGAAAGAGGAGTGTAATAAAGAGAAGTGATCTATCTATCACTTGTGATCTATCAGCTGTACATTGTGCTTTACCGATTACTGGGCAGCTTGGTCCCTGGCGTGCAGGACATTTCCTAACCTTCTCATGGACCACTTTATTATAGAAATCCCTGCCGGATCAGACAAAAGGTCCAGCAAGCCCAGCATTCTGTTTCCAACAGTGGACAGCTAGGAAACCCACCGGTGGCGTGTGTGGTGGCAAAGTTTTCGCTGCCACTTCCTCTAGAGGAGATAAAACTGCTCCTGAGCGCCAATTAGCTGCCACGTCTAAGATCCATCCAAAAATTCCTTTCCTCTAGGATGTCGCATATAGATAAGCAGCAGCATTGTAAGCTTGGTGGACTTTTCGTCTGATCTTTTTGTCTAGAAAGGTCCATGGACAGCAGTTTTCCTCAACCTGGCCTGCTCCAGATAAGAAAGACTACGACTTCCATTGCCTCAGCCGGCTGATGGGAATTGTAGTCCAAGGCACCTGCAGGCACCAGGTTGGCAGAAGCTGATCTAAAGGAGTCTGGCTCCCAGGGGTGGCAGGAGAACAGTGTCCGCATTTATTCAGAAGCAAGTCCTGAGTAGCTGTTCAGTATTGCAGCCTCAAGGCACAGAGTGCCTCTGAGCATGTATTCAGACCAGTAATTTTTTTTCAGCTCACAGTCAGGCTTCACGCCAATATTACGTATCATACCTGGTTTTCTCCCCAGCTTTCTTGATCACAGCCATGCCATTTTGTAAGGAAAGGAGCAGGGGGGTCTTTTCTAATTTTTCTGTGTCAGGCACCTATATGTCAGGCTAGTATGCTGAGCCACCTTTGCTAAGCTGGGAAGGTGCAGGCCTGTCCCTGGATGGGTGACCACAGGCGGAAGGGCAGCAGGGGCTGGACTAGATGGCCTTACAGGCCCCTTCCGATTGTAATTCTGTTCTTTCTTGATTTCTGACTCACAGAAGTTTAGTGCAAGGCATCCCCCCTCCAGGGCCTCTCCCATGCTTTGCAATCCTCAAGAAAAGGGTCAAACAGGCCACAAATGGCAGCATGAAGCCCTTGTGAGTTTGTGCGTTTGTGCGATTCTATCCCCGTGGCACTAATGGTTGTGTCATGCAGCATGTAGAAAGCCTTGATTGTGCAAAGCATCTCCCAGCGGATCCGAATTTATTTATCTCCTGCCTATACTGTTCCACAAAACACCACGGCGGGCGCGTAGCATTTATGGCCTTCTCCAGAGAAGATGGACTACAGTTCCCATCATTGCCTGCCAGCAAGGCGATCCTGACTGGGGTTGGTGGGAGCTGTAGTCCAAGCCAGTTGTGGGAGGCCAGTGGGCTTCTTGCCCCAGGTTGCTTCTTCAGCAACCTCGGCTCAGCAGCGCTGGAGCTAATGGTGGAGGCAGTGGTGAGCTTGTCTCTGAGCATGCGCAAGCTGCGGTTCCGTCTCCAGCAACTCCTAAACCCTCCTGCATTCATGGAGATTAAGGGGGAGACTGCAACCAAAAGGGCCTTTCCTACAGTAGCACCCCAATTTTGGAACGCTCCACCACTGGAGATCCGCCAGGCCCCTACCTTAGTGAGATTCAGGTGCCTAGCAAAATCTTTCCTTTTCTGGAGTACCTTTGGCACCATTTAAACTATTTATACCAGTACACAGTTTTAATCATTTTAATGTATGTTTTGTTTTTAGTTATTTTATTGTGTCTATATTTTATTGATTATGAAATTTTAATTGCAGTATTTTATTAATGTTCTTTAAGGATTTTATACTGTAATGGCTGCCCAAAGAGCATGCTGCTAAGGGCGGCTTTTAAACAAATGTAAATAATAATAATAATAATAATAATAATAATAATAATAATAATTCTAGGATTGCATTTGCTCAACACTGGAAAAGAGAAGAACTACCTACCGATGAACTAATTTTAAAAAAGATCTTGGACTGTGCAGAAATGGATAGATTGACTTTATCATTGAAGGAGAAAGAAGATACTGACTTCTATCAAACTTGGGACTCTTTTTATTATAGGCTAGAGAAACAGGACTTCATATAGATTTAAATATGTTTTTAAGTTATCATACATAGAAGGAAAAGATGTGGGGGCTGACCCAGCAGGCCCGATGTTTTTGATGAATGATGTTGTTTTTAGTTTTTTTTGTTTTTAGAATTATAATTTTAAATAAAACTTATTATAAGAATAAGAATAATAATTCTACTCCACATCTGGCCATTGGCTGCATGTCCCTTGGTTGGTGTGTGCGAACAAGGCTGGGCCACCCACATCCCGCACAAAACAAAAGGACGTGGTGTTCCCCACTCCAGAACGGGACACCGGGGAGCCCTGGGGATGCGAGCAAGCGAGGCCAGCAAGATGGGAGTTGGAGGGCAGCTATAGGAATTGGGGGGCGGGGGGAATCCTCGCTTCCTTATCTGGGAGCGCTGCATTCTCTTGTCTCTGGGAAATATCTGTCTTTTCACCCAGCTGTTGTTGACAGACGCCCAAGCCTGGCTCGCTTCTGGAATCTTGGCCTTACTATATTGAGACAAAAAGACTCAGGGAATAGCTTGCGGGGCGGGGGGGGGTAGGTTGGTGGGCAGGAGTGGTGGGGGGGTTAATTATCTCCGGGCCTTGTCTCCTCCGTCAGGCTGAAATAAATTTGGCTTTGTTCCTTGAACATCATGTCCACTTAGTCAGTATAAAGTGGATGCCCAAACCGGAGTGCAACTGTTATCCCAAAAGAAGTGCGACATTCTGGGGATTTGGGGGAAGCTCCCCCCACAACAAAAACGTGTGTTTGTGTATGTGCGATCAAAGTCCGATGCCATTTGCAACCGAATCGGGCTTTTGTCCTAGCTTGCAAAGATCATCGGAGTCCGGCCCACTGGCCCCTTGCCCCCGTCCCAGTGACCCCCCCGACCGCCTCTGCCCCTCCAAACTGGCCCTCAAGCCCCCAGCCCCAGTGGCCACCCCCCTGCTTGGCTGGGGCCCACATTCCCCATGTTCCTGCCACATCGGAGGTTCCCCCCGCCCCAGCCAGGCTCCCCAGGGATCGGAGTCGAGCAGGTCGGAGCCCTTCGGATTGGTCCCGGGGCTCCCCTGCAGCTCATCTCCCCCCCGGGTTGAGGTCACGTCCCTGCAATTGGGGGCATGAAGTTTCATGGGCAGGAAGCGGCACTGGGGCGAGAATAGAAAGCCAACTGTCCTTGAGGGTGGCGCGAGGCACCCGTGCTTAAGTTCCCAGTGATTCAGTCCACCTGCTGAACCGAGAGTCCTTGGTCACGTCATTAGCACAACTGTGGCGGGAGGGGGAGCAACAGGTGGGCTGCTGAGGGGCCCTGGCTCACCTCCGATAGGGTTTCTGCCTGCCCCCACCCCAGTGGCAAACATGAATCATCCCCTTCCCTTCTGAAGCTCTGCAAAGATGCTTATTCCATCCGTCACATCTCACATCTTTGGGAGCACGAAGCAGGGCATTAAAGAATAAGCGCAAGTTCAGCAAAGCGACGTACCCAGCAGAGCAGGCCAAGAACGGCCGAGGGAGCGAGAGCTTGGCTATTTTTTTAAACGTGATTATGTCGGAGTGGCAGCACACTGATTTTTTCCATCTGCTGTTCTGCAGGTGATACTTCATCAGCAGGTAAGCAGACAAACCTTCCACGTGGCGTTTCCTTGAATGAGTTTAGAATCGATTTTTAATCTGCCCGGAGAACATCTGTAATTGGATGGATTGGAAAAGTCATAAATCAATAAATGGAGGGACAGGTGTGCAAAGGGTTAATCAGAACAGAAACTCCCCCTCCTTGCACCCTTTTCTCCCCTTCCCGCAGCTCTCTCTGTGTCCCTCCTTCAAATGCTGCCAGACGCCAGGAGGTCCCACCAGTTCCCGATGTCAGTTTCACTGGAAACAAGAAGAGGCATGGGAAATTGGGGTTCTGGACCACGGAGCCCCCCAAGTCATCAGGTACTTTCAGACTTAGGAATTTATCAAGGGTGTGTGTCCAGTTGTCTGTGGGTGTGTGAGAGAGAGTGAGAGAAGAGAAAGGGGTGCAGAGAAATATCAGCGTTCTAAGAGAGATGTTGAGTTATTTTTTTCTACTGGGAAAAGAGAAGTATTTTGAAGACAGAGTGGGGAAGAACCCCACAAATAGCGCTGCCCCCCTTCAGTTCTCTGTGCCCTCACAAAGGACACAGGGGAACAGCAGTCCAAAAGTAAGGAAGTTTTTCCTTCTTCAGTTTAAGTATGGGCAAAGTTTTGAGTCCCACAGAGCGCTTAATCACACTGGGTGGAAAGCAAGCACCCATTCCCAGCTGAATGGACTTTTGATCCCTTTGAGAGGCGAGTCTGATTAAAAGGACAGAGGTGTTGCTGCAGGGGGAGAGATTCTAATTCATTATCTTGTCGATCCAATTAAGGTTTTAATGGACTTTTAAGTGGGCAGTACATGTTCCTGTGATCTGGTTCTGCCATGGCGTACGATGCCTGCATTTAGAGCCACTTGGGCGTCCTGTGGGTCCTTAGGATCCACTGATATCTTTCCCGCTACCCTCTAGGTATTATGTTTCAGGAGCAGAGAAGGAAACACACCTTCCTATGCATGTTTAGACAGAAAAATGGACTGCAACTGCTCTCGAGCCTAAGAAGCCGTTCTTGCAAAGCCGTCCACTTACAGCTTTGATCGTTTTTGCTTGTCCGACGTGTCAGCAAAGGAAGACCAGGTCACCTGCTCAAGTTTGACAAGCTGAGGACCAGGCTGTGAGTGTCCCCTTCCCCTCCGCGCTTGATAAGGGGGGATCTCACCTTTTGGGGCCCCGTGGGCCACCAGGAAACGGCTTTTATCGGGATGTGGGTAGTCACAATCAGGGCTGTGCTGGAGGTGCGTGGATGATGGGAGAGAAGTAGAAAGGCTCAAGGGAGAGAGAGTCTCTCTGTCTCCTCCCAATCTTTTCCCATCCGCACAGAATTTCTTTCTCTTCTGTGCCTTCTCTCCCTGTCCTCTGATCGGTGGCAAGTTCAGGGACTGGAAGAAGAGTGGTCACCCCAATATTTTTCAAATGTTTGTTTGTTTATTAAGAGGGTAGAGAGTGAAGTGCAGGTCCCGCTGGAGGTGCCCATGCGGGGGATGTGGGGGACCGCTGCTCTGTAGCTGGTGTAGATGACGGATAATGTCTTTGGGTCCCACGGCTAACTTCACCAGAACCAGAATAGCATCCAACATTTGCAGATTAAGCCAGGAGCAGTCCACCCTGGTGCCCTCTGGAGGTCTTGGAGTATAACTCCCATCTGCCCCAGCCGGCAGGGTTCCTGGCCAGGAATGATGGGACTTGACCCGAAACTTGGGCAAGTGGTTACTGCCAGTTTGTGCTGACAGGGACAGGCTAGGAGGACCCGGGAGAAAGCCAGTACAAGGCAGCCTCCAATGTTCCAGTGTGATTTGCATCTCACGAGAGCGGAAGTGCTAGATGCACACTCTTTGCGCTCATCCGTAAGCCTTGCAGAAAAGCCCTGCTGAATCGGACCCAATGTTCACCTAGCCCAGTTATCTGTGCCCAACAGAGGACAGCCAGGAGCTTCTGGGGAGCTCATACACAGCATGAAGGAGCTGACTGTCCCTTGTGCATTCTTTGCAGGATCCAGCGTTCCCAGTTATCCTACCTTATGTCCCGGGAATGGAGAAGGAGACCCTTTCCTGTTTGTCTTGCAGTCCAGTTCAGGGCAGCTCGAAAGGCCACAGCCTCCCACCTACAACACCAAATGCAGGTGTCTATCGGTGAGTTTGCACGAGGGAATTCCCTGGCTCGGTGCAGCCACGATGCATAAAAAGGGTGCGTCTTCTCCTGAATTCCTCTCATAACAGGGTAGCTGAGAAAATCGATTCTCGGTCAGTTCAGGGTGAATGGACGAAAGGAACCTTTGCAAAGGAGCCATTTAGGTTACGGGAGTCAACGCCACCCGCGGAGCGAAGGTAACGAAGAGCAGTGTCTCGGCACTCCTTAGAGTGGCACCACTCTCGAACGCCAGCGCAGCAAAGTGCGCTGGCCTTGTGCCCTCTTGCGGGTTTCCCGGAGGCGAAACAATCGTGGAATGTGCTGCACTAGAAGGACCTTTAGCAGGCCTATTTTTATGTTGGCATCGCTGCGTTCGCCCGTGAAGCTGCTCCCAGTTTTCTGCCGTGTGTAAAGATCACGGGGACCGAAGACAGAGGCGACCCTGTATGTAAAGGAACTAGAAAGGGGAAGAGTGCCGGGAAAAACAGTAAAAGACATTCCGCATTATGTGTGTGGGGGGTGTTGCTAGGGAGAGTGGGGCAGTCTGATGAAGAGATGTGCGAGGGAAAAGGAGTGGGCTTGCGTCCATATATGCCCTCCTGCCCCTTGAGATCAGCAACAGATGCCCTTCTCTGGGAACCCTCCGTGAAGGATATTAGGAGGGTGAGTACCCGGAGGAGGGCCTTCTCTGCGGTGGCGCCCCATTTCTGGAATGCACTCCCCAGAGAGGTCCGCCTGGCACCGTCGTTATTTGTTTTTCGGCGCCAGGCCAAGACCTTTTTATTTAAAACTTATTTTAATTGTTAAATTATTTGTGTTTATAGGATTTTAAATTTTTAGCCGAGATGCACCAGAGGTTTTAAATATTTTTTTTATTGTTATATTGTTATTTATTTGTGTATTTTGTTTCTGTTGTGAGCCGCCCCAAGGCTTCGTTGTGATGGGGGCGGCATAAAAATGCTTTAAATAAATACATAAATAAATAAATAAAAATACAACGGGTTGCAGTTTTGATCAGGAGAGTCCTGGGTTCAAGTCCTGAATGCAGAGCTCACTGGATTGCCACAGGGAAGTCCCCACTGCTCTGTTAAACTACCTCAGAGGGGTGTGTTGTGCATAAATGCAAGAGGATTGATAAAGCAGAAGTTCTAAAGCTGTAGAAAACCTGTCACATGCCCCAAGTGGGCATTTCCTGGGTAAAGGTGAATCTTTTCACAGTCTGTGGGGTACGGAAGGAGAAGGAGAAGCAGCAGAAGTGAGGGGGGCCTGGTGTGTCTCGCGACAAGGAAAGCCTGCTTCCTTCACAGGCCGCATGTAGCTTGGCTTGCTTACTCGAGCAACACGCAGCAGTTCACTCACCAGCCTCTTTCTCTTGGAAGAGCTCAGTATGGTTTCTTGCTGCTGCGGAGGGCCTTTAAAAAGCAAGGAAATTTCCAAACGGGAATATCTCAGAGCAGATTTCTGGTTTATCCAGGAAATCAGATAGACTGGCTCAGGAATCTTCCCCTTCCAGGGTGTATGTTTTAAAAATCTATAAATACCCTGCCCCTGTTAATCCTTCTAAGTCTATTTTAATAGCAGCAGCCTATTTTAATCAGTTTAATCAGGAGATCCGGCATAAATCAACCTAATCTCTACATCGGTGTGCTTTCATCTCCTCTAATCTCCTTCAATATCGGACTTAAATGCCTCTAATCCCCTTTAGGCACCCACCAGCCTGGCCTAATCTCATTTGCACATATGCATATTTTAATCTGCCTTTTGTTCATCGGGGACCACCGATTTCCTTGTTTCCTTCTGTATCAGCAAGTTCCACTGAGAATTTCCCTTCTGCAAAGCTGGGATGGTACGTTGTCACCTGCGTCCCCGATGAGCACTCAAGTCTTCTGCCAGATCAGTTTTCCCAAGCCTGCGTCCCCTCTAGATCTGCCGGACTACAAGCATCATCATCCTAGGATGTAGCCCAGCACATCTGGAAGGCTCCCTGGCTAGGTAAGGCCAAGTCAGATTAAGGCTTCTGCTTCCGGATTTTGTTAGATTAAGGCATGTGATGTTTTCCCCTCCTAGACTCTGTCTGTCTGTCTGTCTGTCTGTCTGTCTGTCTTTCGAATGAATGAATGAATGAATTTTCCATTATTCCAAGATCAGATGAAGCTGCAGTAAAGTAGAATTCCACAAACACTTGAGTATCTCCTTCTCGTTCATTCCGCCATCCTCATATAATCCTGCACTTTTCTCACTTTTAAAAACAGCCCGGGAAATGCTTCAAAAGCCTGAGAGCGGCTCTGGAGGGAAACGATGTCATGTGAGGGATTTGTAAAGGACGTAAGCGAAGAACCACAGGCTTCTTCTTGCGCAGAGAAAGGCCTCGTCCATGCAAAACACAGCAGGCCGATCAGTAAAGTACACCTGATTAAAGTCAGGCAGCGGATCCTTTCACAATAAAGATGGCGAGGGATGAACGCCAAAAGAGCTCTGGGGGATGGCTGCATCTCCTGCCCTTCTCTGTTGGCAGGTGGAACGGTGCATCTGTGGATGCCTCAGTCAGCCAAACGCCTTGGCCCACCAAGCTGCCTTATCCCAAGCTGCTAAAATTCTTAAATCCAGCAAAACGACAACCGTGTCTCCGCTGCATGTGGGCTGGTCTGTCAGGTGACAGAAAGACTTTTGGGGCCCTGCACTATCCCCTCAAAATCTAGTGGTCATTGCCAATTCCTCTGGGATGAGACCCATATTGGAATATTTGCGAATACCTTCAAGCACCTGTCCTGCTCACAGAAGGTCCCTGTTCCAACCTGGGCAGCTCCGGGGGGCTTTGACTCTTTATTCCAATGTTCCCTCCACAGCCTGTCCCGACTTCACTTCAGCTCCTTTTTGAACTTCTCTGGTTAGAGCATGAAATTCTGAAGTCCCGTGGAAGCGGCTGACTGCCCCACGGAGCTCGCACAGACCCCCGCTTTTCCTTACAGAGGGAGAAAACAGGCCCACGTCACTACTACCAGGTGTAAAGCGCCAGGTGGCAGCGCATGACCGAAGTAACAATTAGAAAGGAAAGTGAGTCCAGAACAAGGGGGGCAGTTTTGACTTGTTCCTCTGAGTTCAGTGCTCAGCAGTGGGTGGAAATGCAGGGAACGGGGAAAAGGCAGTGTAAGGTCCTACGGAGAAGAGGGAAGGGCTGTAGTATCGAGGTTGGAACCTCTGTGGGGCAGAGATGGGTCCCTTTGTGCTCTGCCAGACTCTGTTCACACGGCAAACATTCTTTGAGTTTATTGCAGCTGACAGGAATGACCGGGGCGTCTCAGTATGCTGAGGGGAAGTACAACCTTTGGGGAAGGAATGGGGTGGGGTGGGATGGACTGAGGTGCCCCAGAAAGGCGCTGGACAGGTTGGAATTCCAAGCAGGCCCGCCTGATGCTGCAACATTTTGTTGCAGGTCTGAGTGTTCGTGCGAACTGTGAAATCAGGAATGCGTTGCAGACCCACCGGGGCAGCCGTGAAGCAAGGAGGAGGTCGCACCAGGACCGCAGGACCCCCAAGAAGGCCAGCATGGGGCAGCAGGTGGAGTGCTGGTCTGGGACGTGGGAGATCGGAGTTGTGGTCCCCGCTTGGCCCTGGGGGACCCGGGGCCAGGCCCCACCTCGCAACCTAACCTACCTCTTAGGGTTGTTATGAGGATAAAGTGGAGAAGGAGAAGCACTAAGATCCACACAAGTGCAGAAAAAGAAAAAAAGAGCTTTATAAATGAAAACCGAAAGGGACATCCTTCCACCAAGCCCATCCAGGGAGGGATGGTCTCAGAACGTTCTGAATGTCACAAGAGCAGACTTTGCTGGGTACGAGCAAAGTCCACTCTGGTTCCACATCCTCTTTCCAACTCGAGTCCCAAACAAAGCCCACAAGTAGGACACCATGTCCCAGAATCCATGGCCAACCACTGGCCATGCCAGCTGTGGATGGCAGGAATTGTGCTCCAAGACCCCTGGAGAGCACCAGGTTAGAGAAAGACAGGGCTGTGCATGTACACACACACACACAAACACAATGCAAGGCTGTTCGGGCGTCTTTATTCTACATTGTGGAAGCGATGCTGATGTACAGAGCGTGGGAAGTGGGGAAGGGTCCTCCAGCACCTTTGAGGTGTGGAATCAGGTGTGTGTTTTTATAGGAAGATGGGACATGTGCTTTCCAAAGAAGTTACTCTTCATTCAGTCCTTTCTGGAAGGGAACAAGGAGAGAAAGAGAGAAAGGAAGGCATCAGAAGAGAATTGCACAGAGGGAAGGAAGGAAGGAAGGAAGGAAGGAAGGAAGGAAGGAAGGAAGGAAGGAAGGGAGAGGGGGATGACACTTCCGGGCGTTCTCACCTTCGCCCCAATATCCCGGCTCTTGGCCCTCAGCTTGTTGACCTGGGACTCGGCGATGTCCGCCCGCTCCTCAGCTTCATCCAGCTCATGCTGTACCTTCCGGAACTTGGCCAGGTTGCTGTTGGCCTGCTCCTCCTGGGAGACAGAGGAAACACAGAAGAGGCATGTGAAGACGTGCATTTGGGATCAGCTTTGTGCAGTGCCCTTTGTGGAACTCCATCCCCTGGAGAGTCTTGCTGGGCACTTGCTTTGCTATCCTAGTACTGAGCAATGGTGTCTGTTCCTCCAGGCAGTTTAACTAGTCAATTAACTCAAAACAGCCCTTGGGAAGGTTCTGTGCAAACAGAATGAAACTTCCCCCTGCCCCCATAGCGCCTGGGGCACATCCTCTGCTATGGGGCATCCCACAGCCCCCCAGGGGGAAGGAACTGGCTTCTAGTGCCACCCCGCAGCTTATGACCCTCTTCCAGGGTTCAGGCTGCATGAATTAGCCAGCCATAGTGAATCCATAGAGTGGCTCCTCCCACATCCCAAGGCAAAAAGCTTTGGGGATGCTCAGTGAACCTTCTGAGTTTTAGAAAACTGACCCCAACCCTTCCTCCCTCCAGCAAAAAAAAATATTTTCCCGTCTCAGCAGGCATCTGGCAGGGTGATGGCCGATTTTAAGAGTGCGGCTGTTTTTAATCTGCCATTTTCCTTTCTGCTGACGTTGCTGTATTTGATTTTACGCTCTTTGTAAGTTTTGATTCTAATGGAATTGGATATTGGATTTTCATTTGCCTCTGTCATCGTTTAGAGCGCTTAGCTGCTGTGACGGGGGTTCGTTAGCCATGCGGAGAAGCACAGAGGAGAAGTAAGATAATACTTCAAGGTGTGCGGAGAATGGGAGAAAATCCAGGGAGGTGGCACATGGAATAGGAAGTGCTCATTCGTCGCTTGGTGGTCAGGAAGTGATTGCTAATATCTTAGGTGTGGAAGAAGCAGTAATGATGAGAAATTGAGCAACGAAAAGTGGACACTGTGCAGATCTCCTGTGTAGGCGCTTTGATTTCTGAGGGATGTATCTAGGAAGGTCCTCAGAAATATCAAGAAAAAGGCCAGTCAAGCACAATGGCTAACTCACCGCCTCTTCCGCTTGTCTCTTGTAAGCTTTCACCTTCAGCTGGAGTTTATCTACCAGATCTTGCAGGCGTATAAGATTTTTCCGGTCCTCCTCAGTCTGTGATGCAAAAATGAGAGGGTGAGAGAGAAAGAGGAAGAAAAAGTCAAAATCCATCTTCTGGAGATACAGAGCCGGTTCACGGCGCTGCGTTTACAACTTCGCCACATCCTGTTGCAGTGGTCAGCCTGAATTTGTTCTGAGTCGCTCTAGATATGAGAGAGAAGTGGTCACATTTTGAAAGTCCTCTGCAAGTCACCGTCCCAAAACGGAGCATGCTCTGGAACCGTGAAGGGGGCTCGGTGTTCTAGAGCCAAGAATGCGACATGCACGAGGGGTTCCTTCATTGCAGAGCGATTTCTCCCCTTAGAATTTTCCCTGAACACCAAGCCCTGTCTCAGAAGTCTTCCATAAAGGGAGAGAGGCAGAGTATAGTTTCCTTCTATGCTTGGCTGATTTGTTATATTGCAGAACCTAGAACCTCAGAAATGCCATATTGGATCTTCCCAAAGGCCTGACTCATCCAGTGTTCTCTTCCCACAGCTGCCTGTGGGAAGCCCATAAAGACGACCGGCATATGACCACAACCACCCAGCGCCACTCGTGTTCCCAAGAGATTGTGCTACAGAGGTGTGCTGCTTGCAATATGAGAGACAACTTATGAGCTGCTTGACTCCTAGGCAGATGCTCCTCTTGCTAGATTTGGGACAAAGTGATCTCCCACTATCTGTTCAGTTATGGAATTCTAGGTTATACAACTTCATTGTCCTGGTTCTAGGTCATTCTAGAGCAGAACTCTGATTCTCTAGAGGCTGTGTGGGCTGACTCCGTGGGGTTGCTATATTGCAGAGGCAACTAGACTCAGACGCAAATACATTCTGGTTAGGCTGGGCCATGCACCAACTCAAGCAAACTAGACAGATTTTAAAACAAGATGCCAAATGGCTGTTAAAAGAAGAGCTGAACAGCAACCAGTCAATAAAGGTGTCAGTTTCGGAACAGCAGCATTACAGAAAAAATACGGCTGTCCGAGCAGGCGGACCTGGTAGGTGAGCTCCTTGATGCGCCGCTCGCACTTGCGCATGCCCTTGATGCCCTCGGCGCTGCGCTTCTGCTCCGCCTCGAGCTCGTTCTCCAGCTCGCGCACGCGGGCCTCCAGCTTCTGCAGCTGCTTCTTGCCGCCCTTCAGGGCCAGCTGCTCGGCCTCGTCCAGCCGCAGCTGCAGGTCCTTGACCGTCTGCTCCATGTTCTTCTTCATCCGCTCCAGGTGGGCGCTCGTGTCCTGCTCCTTCTTCAGCTCCTCCGCCATCATGGCCGCCTGCCCCGCGGGAGGGAGAGGCAGGCAGTCAGGCCCCCCCGCTCCTTCGAGAACCCGGACCACCCCGGAGGACCAAAAGGACGCCATGCCCGTGAGACACCCGCAGGCCCTCGTTTGCCCCCAACGGAAACGACTTACGGCCACCACGGATACTGGCCACTGATCGCCATAAGCTGCACACCCCCAGGGCTATTATGGGCTGCTGCTTCTTTATACCCTTCATCCCTTTTTCCACAGAAGGAAGATGCCGTCGTATTGTAGCACACCGTTAAGGTGTCCACTCCAATATGCATCATACGTAAGAAACGAGTGCTTTCCACATGCGCTTGTTTTAGGGTGGCCAGCCAGGCACAGTCCTCGCCGGAGAGCCCCCGGCCGGAACCGGTGCGCAGGCGCCTCTCCTCTCCCACTCACGTCCGTGATGGCCTTCTTGGCCTTCTCCTCGGCGTTCCTGCACTCCTGCACGGACTCCTCCACCTCCGTCTGCAGCTGGGAGATGTCAGCCTCCATCTTCTTCTTCTGGTTGATGAGGCTGGTGTTCTGGATTGTGCAAAAGAAACACATGAGAAACAGGCCGGGGATTTTAGAAAAAATCGATCTACATCCATTGCCGCTGAAGGCCTGGATTGTGTCGGAGAAGGTCCTTGAATGCACCCACTGAGGCTCCAATCTAGGCAAGTTTAGATTTTTCTGGGAGAAGGTATTTTTCTGCTCAAACTTGCATAGAATCGCTCCCTAAATTGCCTGAGAAAAGAGCAGGGTGCCTCTTTCATCCTTTCGGGTGGACAGCATCATTCTGATTATTCCTACGGTTTTCTCCAGCCTCCTGCTGGTCACCTGGGACCCCCACCCCAGATTATCTGACCTCCCCAAAAGCGTGGCTTCACCTGGGTGTGGAGGAGCTGGACGCGCTCGCTGGCCTCGATCAGCTCCTGCTCAGCCAGCTTGCGGGCCCGTTCGGTCTGCTCCACCACGGTGCGCAGCTCCTCCAGCTCGGCCTGCAGCAGGTTGTTCCTGCGTTCCACGATGGCGATGTTCTCCTTCAGGTCCTCGTTGGCTCGGACAGCGTCGTCCAGTTGGATCTGGGTGTCCTGGTCAGAAAAGGAGAGCCGGGATGAAGGGGAGAGGGGCGGTGGCCCGGAAGGTGGGGCCACCTTGCTGTGCTACACACCTGAGGGAAGAAGGACAGGATGCCCAAAGCGAACATCCCGGAAGTACCTTGAGATACCCCTGTAAAGTTTTGACTTGTTTCTGAGCCTCCGCTGCTACGCGGTTGGCATGACTCAGCTGGATCTCCATCTCGTTGAGGTCGCCCTCCATCTTCTTCTTGACCCTCAGCGCCTCGTTGCGGCTGCGGGTCTCGGCGTCCAGGGAAGCCTGAAGGGAGTCCACCATCCTTAAGTGGTTGCGCTTGGCCTGTTCCATCTCCTCGTCCTTCTCGGCCAGCTTGCGCTCGATCTCGGCCTTGATCTGGTTGAACTCCAGCTGGGCCCGGAGGATCTTGCCCTCTTCATGCTCCAGAGAAGCCTGCAGAATTAGGGGTAAAGGGAGAGAACAAAATGGTGGAACCAGTGAGTACTTGATCAAAACATGGTATGGGAGAACAAGGAATTTTACTTGCGAGGGAAACAGGATTTTTACTAAACAGAAATGCACACGCATGTTTTAGGAAACTGTCGAGATACATTTGCTCGATATTCCTATGGAAAATAGACAAGGCTGTTTGCCAATAGTTCTCTCTTAAATATTTATTTTAGAACAGGATGTTGGATGGAGTGGGAATACCAGTGATATATCCCATGTCAGACACAAAGCAGGTTTGTAGAAAATACGTATCTCCTGATTCTGAGTTCCATTGTTCAGTGCTTATGGGGCTACACAAGGGCCCATTTCCTGTCTGAAAGCAGGTGGGGATTTTGCTCAAATGGGTGGTGTTGCCCAAGAGGCAGAGTTGCCCTCTCCTGCCTTCCCTTCAAAATTTAGCTGAAGGCTGAGAGGAAGGTGAAGGAACTTGAGAGGAGGAAGAAAGAAATATGAGGGAAGGACAGCAAGACTGCTGAACTGTGAGAGGGACGGAAGCCTATGTGGTGGCTGCGGGTGCCGTGAGATCACGTCCAAGGTGGTCTTCCTCACCTCCGCTTCCTCAAGAGCCGCCTGGAGCTCCATCTTCTCCGCCTCGAGCTGCTTCCGCACTTTCTCAAGCTCGTGAATGCTCTTGCCGCTGGCCCCAAGCTGCTCTGTGAGATCCGAAATCTCCTCTACCCGAAGGAAAAAAAGGGCAAGGCTCAGCAGGTGAGGGCTCATTCAGAGCACAACAGCCCTGTGAGGTAGGCCCACTGAGGAGACCTTGGCGGCGAAGGGGGAAAGACTCACCCTGCAGGTTCTTGTTCTCCCTCTTGAAGGTCTCCAGGTGCTCCAGCGACTCCTCGTAGGCGTTCTTCAGCTTGAAGAGCTCCGTGCTGAGCGAGCGCGCCTCCTTCTGGGAAGACTCCAGTTCCGTCTGGGACTCCTCAAACTTCTGCTTCCACTCGGCCAGGATCTGGAGTTGTTGACAAGTGGAAACAGAGAATCAGGTTTGGGTGGCAGTGGCTTTTGCAGATGTCTACAGGCACTGTTTCCAACGAAGCAAGCCGATAGAGCAGTGGTGCTGAACCTCAGGCCAGTGGGCCAGATCCCCCCAGGCCTGTTGGGCCCACCAGTATTCCCCAAATGGCCACGCCCCTTTTCCCAGTCTCCCCCGCTTCCCACAACTGCAGATTCTTCAGTGGTCTCCCAGATTTTGTGTGGTTTTCCCCCCATTCTAAAATATCAAAGTGCCCTTTCTAAGGCTTAATTACTAACAATAAGAGCTTGATGCTCAAAGATGCTGGTACTTTAGCCCCACCCCTTTTGTCTTGGCCCCACCCATCACGGGGATGCGGCCCCCGAGAGCTTCCCTGAAAGGAATCCATGTGAAGGAGGTTCTGCACCCCCAAGATACAAGTTCGGCTGTTTGCTAGGAGATGCAACGCAGCCTATCTTTTTGGAGGTCATGACTAGGCTGAGGGATGAGACCAGCCCCGGGTTCTCATGCCAGATCTGGAGTACGGGATGTGCCAGTTTAGGCTCTACAGCTATGCATTACACTGGATGGCAATTGTGACAAGCCCTCAAGTGCAAACTCATCCCAATTTGATTGATTGATTGATTGATATCCTGCCTTTTTCCTACAAAGGGCTCAAGGCAGCTTACATCTGCTCCTCCATCTTATCCCCACAACAACAACCCTGTGAGGTAGGTTGGGCTGAGAGTCTGTGACTGGCCCAGAGTCACCCAGTTGGCTCCATGGCCGAGCGGGGACTAGAACCAAGATCGTCTGAGTCCCAGTCCCATGCTCTTAACCACTACACCACACTCTTGAGATGCTGGAAATCTCCAACTACCCAAGATCTCTCAGCCCGAGAACCGGAGACTTTCTCCAACACAGCTGGGTTCTCTGCTTTCTCTCCCACTACGCTCTTCTGCCTTTGTGCCATGAAGGAGGCCTCAAAGGCCTTCTTTGACCAGCACTGGCCCATGGCGGCCAACTGCCAGAAATGATCTCTCACTTCTCCTCAGCCTGTCGTACCTTGTCGAAGTTCCTCTGCTTCTTGTCCAGGGCGGCGGCGGCCGCGTTGGAGCGCTCCACGTCCACCATGAGGTCTTCGATCTCGTTCTGCAGCCGGTGCTTGGTCTTCTCCAGCGAGGAGCACTTGGCGTTCACGGCCTCCACCGCCTCCTCGGCGTCCTGCAGCCGCTGCGCCAGCTTCTTCCTGGCACACCACAAGGAGACAACAGTAAGCCAAGGAAGGAAGAGGTAGGACACCTCCAGGAGACAAAAGAGAATGAGGAGTAAGGGTCTTGCAGTGTACTGGTGAATTTTGAAGTGCGGATACTCATTGTGGCAGGGACAGAAACACCTACAAGGAGAAGCCAAGAAACCCAGAAATACAAGGAGAAACCAAGCCTGCTGGGTCTTAATTGTCTATTCAGCACCAAGCCTCCCCCAAGATTTTCACGTTATACCAAGGATACTGGGGAAGGAAATACCGCTGCTGGGAAAGCCCATTTTCCCACAATTCCTGTGAGAGCTTTGCTAAGGCAGAACAAGGAAGCCTGAGTGAGGGTGTGGGTTGAGGGCATCAACCCTGCGAGTCAGAAGGTCCCGGTGCTTTGACCCTGCGAGTCCCGGTTCCACTACACCACCACTGCCATGGGGGTGAAACAGCCTCAGGTCCTGTGGCTTGCTGGGGGGATGGAAAGGGAAGGAAAATGTTGGGGAAGGGTGAGGCGGCAGGGGTGGGGTTGCTCTGGCTGCAAGATGCGATGGCGGCAGAAATGGGCACTCACTTGGCCTCCTCCAGCTCCTCCGTCCTCTGGATGGCGTCGGTCTCGTACTTGGTCCTCCACTGTGCCACCTCGGAGTTGGCCTTGGAGAGGTGGCGCTGCAGCTCCGCCTTGGCCTCCGTCTCCTCCTCGTACTGCTCCCGCAGGAGGTCGCAGTCATGGCGGGCCGACTGGAGCGCATGGGCCAAAGCGTTCTTGGCCTAAGGGGACCCAAACAAACACACGTTCTCAGGAGCCCTCAATCTGCAGAATCTAATTTGCTCTCTGCACGCTCTTGATTCCCCACTCCTGGTCCGCAACCTCCATGGACTTCTTACTTTGGCTTCTTCCTCCAGTTGCCTCTTCAGGTCTTCCAACTGTTGGGTGTAAGTCAATTTCCCCCGTGTGAGCTGGTTTATCAATGCCTCCTTCTCATCCAACTGGCGAGATAATTCCCCTGGGAAGGAAAAGAGTCTGTCACGGTGAGGCAGAGGAAGCCTGGGAAGCGTCACATCGCTTCTAAGGCGGAGCTGTTTATGGCTCTCCTTTTCCTCCGGGTTGGTCGCCATTTTGAAAAGACTGCAAAGGGATCCCTCCAACCACCAGTTCTCTATCCCTGTGGATCTCCCCTTGGTACAAATTTTCCAAATGGGAGCCATCAAAGACCCATCCAAGATGTTGTGGTCTGTGTTTTATCGAAATGGGTTGGCAGCAGAGTCTTTTAATATGATGTTTATGGTGGGGAAATTTGCTGATAGAGGATGGTCCAGACTATGCATTAAATGATTCAATGATATATGATTAAAATATAACTTCTGCTTGGAAATGACTGACGACTGTCTGGACAATCACTTTGAAAGAAGGAAGGAAAGTGTAGGTGGGATATGGGAAGAGGGAAGGAACGCTATGGAGGAAGGAAAGCACAGGTCAGGGGTACCCAACCTTTTTGGCCCCAAGGACTAAACGGGGCGTGCAGTGAGGGATGGCCCCCCGCATCCTTCATGCAAGCCCCCCTCACACACATTCTCACCCCACTTCCATGCTCACACGCAGCACTAACGCATCCCATTCTTGCCCAACAGCATCTCTTCCGTGCCACAGCATCAAGGTTTTGAAACCCGCTCCCGTCCTCAGCCACCCCAGCCCCATTCCCGAAAAGGAGAAGAAAAGCCCCTCTAGGCACAGGCTCTGTGGTTTGCTAGAACATCTCCAGAGCATCCTGGGAAGCCAGCAGGAGCGGTCAGGCACTGCTTCTTCGGATGCTCCAGGGACACTCTAGGAACAGGGCTTCTATGGCAGGAATGTAGAGGACAATAGAGAGCAGAAGACAACAGAGGAAGCCCATGTGGCTCCACAGAAAGTTAAGTGACAACCTAAAAGGAAAAAAGAACATGTACAGGAGGTGGAAGCAGGGTCAGGCCACAAAGGAGGAATATAAACAAATAGCGAGGAGTGGCAGGAATTGCATCAGGAAGGCTAAAGCAGGAGATGAACTGAGAACAGCAAGGGAGGCTATTGCTAAGCACAACAAGGAAGCCTCCTTCAGAGACATCCAGAACAAAAGACGTGAGAAAGGGAAGGGCGTCTCACTAGGTAAACTGGATGGCGGAGTGATAACAGACGACAAGGAAAGAAAAAGTGGAGGTGCTCCGTTCCTACTTCGCCTGGGGCATCTCCCACAAGAAAATCTACAACAAAGAGGAAGTACAAGCTGGAAGTGAGCGGTGGCATCCCACAACCGACGGACAAAGGAATTCCTAGATGGAATAAACATGTTCCAATCTCCAGGACCCAATCTATGCCATCCTAGTGTCATAAAAGAGATAGCTAAGGAACTCTCAGAACCACAGGTTATTATTTTGGATAAATCATGGAAAACGGTAGAAGTGCCAGATGAGAAGGGCTAACAGTGCCCCTATCTTAAAAAAGGAGGAACAAGATGAACCTTGGAACTACAGACCATTAGTCTGACATCAACACCTGTAAAACTCTGGAGGAAATTATTAAAAATTCAGTCTGCAAACATCTTGAAGAAAATGCAGTGATTAATAGAAGTCAACACTGATTTATCAAAAATAAATCCTGTCAGGCTAATTTAATCTCTTTTTTTGACTGGGTAACCTACCTAAATGACAGAGAGATCACCGTGAACATAATCTACCTCAACTTTAGCAAAGATTTTGATATAGTGCCCAATGACATTCTGATGAGCAAATTAGCAAAAAGTGGACTAGATAGAAAAACTATAAGGTGGATCCAAAATTGCTGCTAAATTGGACACAAAGATTTCTCCTCATTGGCACCTTCTCAAACTGGATGGAGGTAACTAGTGGAGTGCCACAGAATTCAGTCCTGGGCCCAGTGCTCTTCAAACTCTTTATTGATGATTTAAATAAGGAAGGACAAGGAAAGATAATCAAGTCTACAGACGATACAAAACTGGGTGGAATAGCGAACATCCTAGAAGACAGAATGGAGACCTAGGGCGATCTTGATAAAACTTGAACACTAGGCTGAAAGCAACAGAAATAGGGACAAGTCCTCCACCTAGGAAAAAGGATCCAAATTCATCGATACAGGATGGGGAATACGCGGCTCAACAGAACTGAAAAAGAAAAAGATCTTGGAGTAATTGTGGACAATAGGCTAAACATGAGCCAACAATGTGATGCAGCCGCCAAAAGGGCAAATGCCATTTTGGGATGCATTAACAGAATTACTTCCAGATCATGAGAAGTAGTAGTTTCTCTATACTCCTCACTAGTCAGACCACATCTGGAATATCGTGTCCAGTTCTGGACACCAAGATTTAAGAAAGATGCAGGTAAATTAGAAAGGGTCCAGCGAAGGGCAGCAAAAATGATTCAGCGTTTGGAAACACTGCTCTATGAGGAGAGACTGAATGAACTGGATGTGTTCAGCCTTGAGAAGAGAAGACTGAGGGGGACATGGTAGCACTGTGTAAGTACCTCAAAGGGTGTCACAAAGAGGAAGGTCACGATCGCTTCTTGCTGATGCCAAGAGTGCAGGACATGGAATAATCAATTCAAGCTGCAACAACCCAGATTCAGGCTGGACATCAGGAAAAGCTTCCTCACTGTCTGAGCAAGAGGACAGTGGGACCAGCTGCCTGGAGAGGTGAGGGGCTCTCCCACACTGGGGACATTCAAAAAGAAGCTGAACAGACATCTGAGTGGGGTGGTGTAACGTGGTGTCCTGCAACAGCAGGGGGCTGGACTAGATGGCCTCCTTGGCCCCTTCCAACTCTATTAATCTAGGATTTTATGATTCTGTGAATCAGAACTTGGTCCTAGAGTGTTGGTTTCCTCCTTGCCTTTTCGTTTGGCAGAGGCTGGTGGCCAGTGGACCATCAGACACACTTGGGGTGGACCCCTGGCACAGAGTTTGGATTGGATGGGAGTAAGGAAGAGCTCACAAGTCACCGGCAAACTAGGGAGCTGCAAGGAAAGGGGCCACGGCTCGGCCTTGCTCTGCTTTGCTCGGTTCCCAACATCCCCAGGCTGGGCTGGATGGAGCAAGGGGCTGGGCCGGGGTGAGGCAGCCCCCGACCTCCCTGTGGATGGAACAGGCGGCAGGATCCGCTCCCTCACCGTTCTCCGTCTGCAGCTTGGCTCGCTGGGTGGTGAGGTCGTGCACCATTCGCTGAGACTCTTCAGCCTTGGTCCGGTGCTCGTTCATTTGATCTTCAAAGGTGCGGCACATTTTCTCCAGGTTGGCCTGAAATCCAAGGAGGAGAGGACGGCGTTGGCAAAACCAAAGCGGGCGAGTGGGGAAGACAACAGGTGTTTAGACAGTTAGGGGAAAGAAAAAGATGAAGATGGGAAGGATGAGGGGGAGAGCAAGGAACTGAGGAAAACTACGGAAAATGTTTAAGAATGAAGAAGCAAAAGGAGAAGACAGCCAGGCACAGGGGGAGTATATTTTCGGGGTGCCGGCTACAACCCCTTTGCAAGCATGTGTCTTCCCCAAACCCCTAATCCTCTCTTAAAATGTCTATTAATGCCACAGCTGAGTTAAGCTCTATCCTCAAGTCTTCTTCCTTGCTCTGCCCCAGATTTAGCTCCGCCTCCCCCACCCATGAGGGCACCTTGGACTTCATCAGCTGCTCCATGTTGGAGGCCACGTCGTCCAGCTCCAACTTCAGCTCGCTCTTCTCCTTCTCCAGCTTCTGCTTCACGCGCTGCAGGTTGTCAATCTGCTCGCCCAGCTCCGCCGCGGAGTCGGCGTGCTTCTTGCGGAGCGTGGCCGCCGTGGCCTCGTGGTGGAGCGTCGCCTCCTCCAGGTCGCGCCGCATCTTCTGGAACTCGGCCTCCCGTTTCTTGTTGAGCTCAATCTGCACCGAGGTGGCACCCCCGGCCTCCTCCAGGCGCTCGCTGATCTCTTCCAGCTCCCGTGAGAGCTCGGCGCGCTGCTTCTCCACCTTGGCCCGGGACGTGCGCTCGGCCTCCAGCTCTTCTTCCAGCTCTTCGATCCGTGCCTGCACCAGAGAGAGCGAAAGGAAGCCCATCCTTAGCAAGGTATAAAAATATCTGTTACGAGCAGGAGGTGCTTACTAAAAGGCAGAGGAAGACTCGTTTCTAGAGAAATAATATCCATCAGACCAGCGAAACCAGACTTCTCCAACCTGGTACCTTCTGGATGACAATTATGAAAGTTATCCTCTGTCTATGAAGGACCAGAGTAGAGAAGGTTGAGCTGGATGCGACCCCAAAATGTTGTGTTCTAGACCTCACATCAGCCCAGATTTTAGAATTCAGGATGTTCGAGATGCTATATATCCTTGCAATCAGCCTTTCACCTGTAGCTCTTTGAGCTTCTTCTGCAGCTGGATGCTCAGGGATTGTTCATCTTCAATTCTGGCATTCAAGGCATTGAGCTCGAAGTCTTTCCTGTGGAAGACAAGGACCTGGTTGGATTCAGCCATGGGGAGGCAGAACAAGCAGGGCCGAGGTGGGGAAAGGGGGAGGCACCGTTCTCAGGACCTCAGAATCACAGAATGGAAGCGTTGGGGCCAGGGGGCCGTTGGGTCCCACCCCCTGCTCAGTGCAAGTTCAACCATCCCCAAGATCTTGGACTGTGCAGAAACGGACAGGTTGACTTTGTCATTGAAGGAGAAAGAAGATGCTGATTTCTGTCAAACTTGGGACTCTTTTTATTATTGGCTAGAGAAACGGGACTTCGTATAGATTTAAATCTGTTTCTAAGTTATCATAAATGGAAAAAAATGTGGGGACTGACCCAGCAGGTCCGATGTTTCTGATGACTGATGTCGTTTTTAGTTGTTCTTTGTTTTAGGGTTATAATTCTGAATAAAACTTATTCTAAAAAAGCAACAAACCACCCCTTACTTCTTCAGTTTCTCTTCCAGCTGCTGCTTGTCATTCTCCAGGTCCATGATACTCTCTTGGGTCAGCTTCAGGTCGCCCTCCAGCTTCCTCTTCGCCCGCTCCAGGTCCATTCGGATCTTCTTCTCTTGCTCCAAGGAGCCCTCCAGCTGTTGCGCCAAGTAAGGAAGAGGTCAAGCCCAGAAGCAACACCTGCTTCAGTAACCTCTGCACCTTCCGTGACAACGGCCCACCTGGCATGCCCAGGTACTCACATCATCCACCTGCTGCTCCAGCTTGACCTTGGCCTTTGTGAGGGTGTTGACCTTGTCTTCCTCGGCCTGCAGGTCATCCAGCGCTTGCTGGTGTGCCTCCTGGAGGGCCTTCTTCTCCTTGGTCAGCTTGACGATGATCTCATCCAGGCCGGCCATCTCCTCGGTGAGGTTCTTCACCTGTGGCCACATTGGGGTTTGCGTCAGGGACCCTAGACCTCACTGGACCTATGCTTGGAGTTGTGGGACTGTTATCCATCAAAACTTGTGCAGAGTGGTGGCCTGAAGGAACTCTGGAGGCTTCCAAAGCAAATTCTGGGTCCACTCAGTGGAATATTCCCAAGGTCAACCTACCGAGCAGATCCTCATCCAACCAGGCCAATGTCAACACAACACCTCGGACTGCTTAAGGAGGGCAATCTTGGACTATCCTCTAACTCTGCCTGCCTTTCCCCACCCTTACCTTGTTCTCCGTGGCGTGCTTCTCCTTCTCCACCTTCGCCAGGGTCAGCTCCAGGTCGTCAATGTCCTTCTTGAGCTCCGAACACTCGTCCTCCAGCTTCCGCTTCTTGGCCGTCAGCTCGGCGTTCATCTCCTCCTCATCTTCCAGACGCTCGTTCAGTTCCTTGGCTTTGGCCTCCAGCTGGATTTTGTTCTTGATCAGCTGGTCGCAGCGCTCTTCCGCATCAGCAAGATTGTCTTGCTCCTAAGGAGGGCATTGAAAAAATGAGACGACCGTGACACCTAAGCCTTGACCCACCTGAGTTCGTTCTGCTTCTGGTGCCATGTGCTTCACTCTTAGCGGAGCTCAGACAATACGGAGATAAAAACATGGACCCCAAGTGCTAACACTGGCAGAATCCCAAGGTTGTGCCATCACTCACGGCCTGAACTTGCAGCTGGAGGTCGTTCTTCTCCTGAAGCAAGGAGACCATCTTCTCTTCCAACTCTTTCCGCCGAGCCTCTGACTTCTCCAGGGCCTCCTTCAGCTTGCCAAACTCCTCCTTCATGGCCAACATCTCCTTCTCTGTCTCCGCACTCTTCAGCAGGGGCTTGATCTTGAAGAACAGCCTCATCCAAGGCCAATTCTTCACTACCATAAAGGCCCGAATGTTGTACTGAATCACCAGCAGAGATTCCCTGTGAAGAGGATGGCAACAAAGGAAAACATCAGACCAGGTCACGGGTACACCCTCCTACTTGTGTCCCCCAGCAACTGGTGTGCAGAGGAGGAAGCACAGAACCATGAGGACTAGTAGCCACGAATAGCTTTTCCCTCCAGGAATTTGCCCATCCAGACTGGTGGCCAACGCTGCATCTTGTGGCAGGGAATTCCACAGTTTAACTGTGCACAATATGAAGACGTCCTCCCGTCCCCCCGTCCCCCCGAATCTTCCACCTATCTGCTTCATGGGATGACCCTACTGGGGTCCGATATTCTGGGAGAGGGAGAAAAATGGGCCCCCCATCCTCTTTCTCCATGCCCAGCACAATGTTGTGCACTTCTGAGGTGCACCTCCCTCACTTATTTTTCCTAAAGCAAACAGTCTCAGGAGTCACACCCTTTCCTGATAGTGGATTTGCGCCAGCTCTTTGATCACTTTTGTGTCTCTGTTGCCACTTCTTCCAACTCTACAATATCACCCCTTTTTTCAAGGAAACTTGACGTTGGCAGTGGAGAATTCGGCTTCCTAAGAACCTCTTTCATAGGTTTATTTATTTATTTAGGAGATTTATATGCCGCCTCATTCGCCGAAGCCTCGGAGCGGCTCACAACCATCATAAACTCAATAAATAATATAAATTAACAGTATAAATTAAGTCGCCCTGGCCAAAGAATAAAATAAATAAATACTATTAACAATTAAAATGACATTTGAATAAAAAGGTCTTCGCCTGGTGCCGAAAAACAAATAATGACGGCGCCAGGCGGACCTCTCTGGGGAGCGCATTCCATAGATTGGGTGCCACCACAGAGAAAGCCCTCCTCTGGGTACTCACCCTCCTAATTTCCTTGAAGGAGGGTTCCCGGAGAAGGGCCTCTCCCGCAGATCTCAAGGGGCAGGTGGGCATATATGGACATAAGCGCTCCTTCAGGTAACCAGGACCCAAGCCGTTTAGGGCTTTATAGGTCATCACCAACACCTTGAATTGGGCCCGGACTTCAATGGGGAGCCAGTGAAGCTGACGGAGGACTGGAGTCATGTGAGCATAACGCCCCGTCCCTGTCAGCAGCCTGGCAGCTCTATTTTGAACCAATTGACGTATCCGGACCGTCTTCAAGTTCTCTAGTCTTTCAGGCCGTGCATACAAACTCGGTACTATGTGCTGGCAAGATCTTAGGACGGGTGAGTGGGACCAGAACTGGGATCTCCCACGTCTCCGCCCAACGCTCTTGCCCTTATGCCATCCAAAATATCTGCTGAGATGAAAAGGGACTGCAGAGGGCTGGCCAGGGACTGCTGAAGCAGAGGCTTCCAGGGGCCTTGCTCCTCAGGGGATGATTGTCCCCTTCGGAGGGGAGCTTCCCCAGTGACACCCACAAACACCTACTTCCGTTCCATGATCTTCCGGAATTCTATCCGAGCGAGAACACCGCGGGACTGAGCTTGGATGCGTGTGATGATGCGGGAGAGACGCTCATCTCTCATCTCCTCCAGCAACCCCAGGAGACCGGCCTTGAAGAACACCTGAGCAGCAGAGAGAGGGGCCTTGATTTAAAGGCATCTGTGCTTCTAGTCCTCAGTGTGAGCAGAATGCGGCGAGAGACATGACTGTTTCCTGGGCAAGGGGCTTGCACTGGCTTCTCTTCCTCCTCACCTTGGTATGCCCAAATTTGTACTGGCTGTGGTCGATATCCAGGGAGCTCAACAGCTTCTCAGCTCCCTTCCTGCTGTCGATGAACTGGCCCTCGGGGATGGCAGATGGGTTCAGGATGCGGTACCTGGAAACAAGAAAGGTAAGGGCATTCAATACTTCTGAAAGCTTCTCTTCGGCATGTTTTTGCCATGGCTGCTAGCCCCACTGAAGCCCAGGGCCATGCATGTTTCATGACTGGTTGAGGTAGGGCACCCGGATCCTGAGAGCCTCCATTTTTTTTATCCCTCTCTCTCTGTGTTTTCCTTTAAAACCAAGTTTCTAGTCCTTGTGATTGTGAAGATAAGCTTGGAAAGCTGTAGTCCGTGCCTGGGGAGATCCCAGGTGCTATAGAAGGAGGTTGGGTGGGAACAGCTAAGAGCTATCTGCTGTGGAGCCTGCATTCCCCGTGGTATCTTATTCCTTCCCAAGTCCTCTCTCACAAAGATGAAAGAATTCAAGACGAAGGAATGCAGAAATGGGGCTGGAGTCACTTTACCTTGGAGCCAAGAAAGCGTCACCCTGGTGCCCAGCTGCAGCGCAGGCGATGCCCCAAACACTGCCCCACGGTGCCCCGGGGCTTCCCCACAGGTGTGTGCCTTTCCCCGAGCTTCCCTGCAGCATTATCAGACAGCCACCCCACCCCAGGAACTGAGGGACAAGCCCACCTCTGCCTGAAGTCCCCGTAGAGGATCCGGTTGGGGAATCCCTTCCGGCAGATCCGGATCCCCTCCAGGACCCCGTTGCAGCGCAGCTGGTGCATGACCAGGGGGTTGTCCATCACGCCTGCGGACGAGAGGAGAGGAAGGTCGGAGGAGGGAGCGTGCGAAGGGAAGGCGCCAGTCATTATCACAAAGGTACCAACGAGAGGGTAAGGCAGGTGTTCCCAACCTAGCTCCACCTTAGGGTGGGGGACTACAACTCCCACCACCCCCAGTCATTGGTGCACCTGGCTGAGGAAGGCTGATTGATCTCTCTCTCTCTCATTCTCTCTCTCTCTCTCTCATTCTCTCTCTCTCTCTCTCATTCTCTCTCTCTCATTCTCCCTCTCTCTCTCTCATTCTCTCTCTCTCTCATTTCTCTCTCTTTCTTTCTCTCACTCTCTCATTCTCTCTCTCTTATTCTCTCTCTCTCTCATTTCTCTCTCTTTCTCTCACTCTCTCATTCGCTCTCTCATTCTCTTCTCTATCTCATTCTCTCTCTCATTCTCTCTCTCTCTCATTCGCTCTCTCATTCTCTTCTCTCTCTCATTCTCTCTCTCTATCTCATTCTCTCTCTCTTTCTCTCTCGCTCTCATTCTCTGGGATTCCGTGGTATGTGAGCTTAGCTGCCAAGCCTTGGGGCACCTTTGGGGACCCCCTGGGCTGCAGAAGGGCTGGGACCTGTGCCCCCAGGCCCACCCCAGCAGCACCTGCTGCCTTGCTTTTCGACTGACTGGGGATTCCGAGGGTCTGTCCTCCGCCCGAGAATCCTCTGGCCGGAGAGTTAAGGGAAGGCTGCAGGGAATCCAAGTGCCCACGAAACACCGGAAGGGGGGCCCTGGGGGCGCACCTGGAGACTTGGTCTCGTTGGGGATGATGCAGCGCACGAAGTGAGGGTGGGTGGAACGCAGGTTGGTCATCAGCTTGTTGAGGTTCTCCTGGGGGAGCAAATTAAAGAAGTGTGGGCGGGCCAGGACGGGTGCAAACGGAGGAACGAGGCTGACGACGGCGCAGAGCCGGCTGGCGGGAAGGGGCGGAAGGATGAGTGCCGGGACAAAACGAAGAGAGAAGTTGGGAGTGGTGGATAAACAGAAAGAAGACAGGGAGCAGGTGGAGAAACGGAGAAAAGTACATTTGACAGAACGAGAAAGGAAGGCGACAAACTGAAAGAGGAGGAAGAAGGCAGGAAAATAACTCAGCAGAGGAAAGATGCAGTGACCAGCGTGGTTCTAACTGCACAATTTGTCAGGGGTCTTCACAGAATGGGAGCTCGGGGCTTGAATGCGGTTTGGGCGTCCGAGAGCCCTTGCCGGAAAGCTCTCCTGCTCACCTGGCGCGCTCCCCCCTCGTTCTTGCCTTCCTGTTCCTTTCCAGATGCTGGCAGAATGGGGGATGCGGACAGACCCCCACTGGGAAATGGTACCCCTGGAGGGAGTCAGCGCCCCCTGCAGCAAGGAAGTGCCATCCATTCTGGGGGTGAGGCCAGCAGATGGCACGGCAGGAGGCGGCAGGCCCTCCGAGGAAAGGGATGGGGGCAGCCAGAGGGCGCCGTGCCCGCCGTAGCCGAGGGAGCCCCCTGAGGCGGCCGGGGTTCCCTGCAACCAAGCATGCCTTGCTTTCTCCTTACCCTGTGCAAAGCAGACACGGTCTGGAAGGAGGAGCCCTTCTTCTTGTGAGTCCCCTTCCCCTTTGTGGTTTCGATGGCTGCCGAGTGGGTGGGGAGAGAGACAATGAGACAGGAGACCCACTTCGGGCCTCGTGGGTCAGCACAGCCTTCCCCACTGCACTGCCCTCCAGATGAGTCTGAGGTCAACCCCCATCATTCCCAGCCAGTGGAACCAGGGGAGCTGTACTCCAACACGTCTAGAGGCAGCCACTTCTGGGTCATCATTTCTCGAGCTTCTAGATCGAGAGAGGTATTGCTGCCACTCCATACGACTCTGGTGCGTCTGCAACTGGAGTATTGTGCTCAGTTTTGGGCCCCTCATTACAGGAAGGATATAGCCAGGTTGGAGTCAGTGCAGCGTAGGGCCACAAGGTTGGTGGCCGGTTTGCAGGGGAAGCCATCTGAGGCGAGACTGCGGGAACTGGGTCTCTTCAGCCTGGAGGAGACTCAGAGGGGATATGTTGGCGACACTCAGGTATGTGAGGGGGTGTCGCATAGAGATGGGTAGAGACCTGTTCTCCCCTGCAGAGGAAGGCAGGACGCGCTCCAACGGAGCAAAGCTCAGGGAGCCAAGGTTCAATTTAGATGCCAGGAAGCACTTCCTGACAGTTAGGAACCCGAGGGTGTGGAATGGGCTTCCACGAGAGGTCGTTGAGGCCCCATCGGTGCGGGTGTTCAAAGATAGGCTGGACGTGCAGATGGTGGGCATGTCGTGAGCAGAGCTGACTGGTGCCGGAGGTCAGACTAGATGGCCCGGGAGCCCCCTTCTGACTCGCTCTGTTTCTATGTTTTACTTATAAACAATCACCTGCCTTGACCGGATCAGGGAGACACGGGGAGTTTTATCTTGCAGTTCTTCACCTGCTTCAAAATTACCTATTGCAAGTCGCAGAAGCTCTCTGGTGCCTCAGTGGGGTGCTTGTAATTGGGGGGGCCAGAGGCAGAAGCGGCACCCTTCCGTGTAAGGAGCTGCCAGGTCTCCCTGTTAATTCCTCTGCAGGTTCAGGGTGCAAACCTAATTCGCCCTGCCCCGTCTCACCTCACAACAAGCCTGCGAGGCAGGCCAGGTTTCAGAAAGGCATCCACGTCAGTCCAACCCTCTCCTGACACCACACCATAGCACATCTTCCCCAGTCTGGAGTTCTCCAGATGTTTGGAATGACAGCTGCCACCATACCCAACCGCCGCCCATACTTATCGAGGTGGGTGGGAGCCGAAGCCCAAAATATCCGGGGGACTTTACCAGAGTCAGGTAAGATGCCAGACGATATGGCTGGTGAGTTTTGCCAAGGCCTTTGGGTTCCCTCCCGTCCCATGGGCTGGACTGGACTTGGTAGGCTCATTTTGACATCATGCTAACCCCCCCCCCAGGGAATGAACCAAACAAACCATGATGCCCCCAACAGGCGAGCGGTTGCTTGGTCCTACCCTCATCTTCCTCCCCACTCGGGACTTCCTTCGGATAGCCAGGGGACCCGTGGCCTCACTCATGAGGGCTTTCCCTCCCTTTAATCTTCTTATTCCCCAGAGATTATAATCTCTGCCGCAATGGCCAACTTGCCCAATCCCCATCTTGTCAGCCACTGACAGCCCCCCAGAGCGCCCAAGCGGCACACCGGGGGAGCGGCCATCGGCAGCTAATCCGTTAAAAAAATTACGCCCACAACGCGCGCAGCCGGTTTCCTGTTCCGAAGACGCCCACGCGTGCACCCGCGTCCTCTCCCTTACGTGCATCTGCTCCGGCGTAGTTGGCGAAAAGGTTTGCCAGCAGCTTCAGGGCCGACTTCTGGTAGAGCCCCACCACCGTCTCGTTGAGTGGGTCCTTGTTCTTCTGCAGCCAGCCGATGATGTTGTAGTCCACGGTGCCGGCATAATGTATGAGGGAGAAGTGGGCCTCCGGTTTGCCCTTGATATTTCGGGGTTTCCCAAAGTTGGCCGACTTGCCCAGGTGGTTGTCGAACAGCTTGGCCTTGAAGGTCATGTCCGTGGCCTTCGGGAACATGCACTCCTCCTCCAGGATGGACATGATGCCCATCGGCTGTGGAAGAGGAGCCAGGGCGTCACCTCCTGAAGGGGCAACCCCGCTCGGTAGCTCCCCCAGACCGGGGATGTTCCCGAAAACCATTCTTGGCAGCCTTCGAAAGAGAGCAAGGTGGACCTTCACGTCCAGTCCAAATGTGGAGGCATGTGGGTCCATACATCAGGGTGGGATGTGAGTGAATGGGGCACAGACCTTCCACGGACCACTGAACCATGGGCCTGAGAGCCATCCTTGCTCTCTGTGGCCCCCAATCGGCCATCACCCCACAGATGCTCCAGGGGGCACTTGCCTTACGCTACACATCAACAAAGAGGAACTATTTCTGCGCGTGTGTACGAGAGGGAGGGAGGGAGGGAGGGAAGAACCTTCTCGATGAGGTCGATGCAGGCCTGCAGGTCCATGCCAAAGTCGATGAAGACCCATTCGATGCCCTCCTTCTTGTACTCCTCCTGCTCCAGCACGAACATGTGGTGGTTGAAGAACTGCTGGAGCTTCTCGTTCGTGAAGTTGATGCAGAGCTGCTCGAAGCTGTTGAACTGGCGCGCGGGGAATGAAAGGACACTCCTGTGAGCCAGACCACCCCTGGAGAGGCGGACCCCCCGGAAACCAGTCCTCTGGGCAGAGAGCACTTCCCCAGGGCCCTGCGACCCACAGCGCCTTTCTGGAAGCAAGCCCAGGGTCTATTTTCATAGGGCCATGTGTGGACAGACAGGTGGGTGGGTGGATGGACGGACAAGGTGGCCTTTGGTCCCCTGGAGGCCACCTTACCCAGCGTTGGGCAGTGCCTGCCAGGACCATCCTCCCATAAGCCAGGCAGAATGCGTGTTCCATGGAGGACCTACTCACATCAAAGATCTCAAAACCAGCGATGTCCAACACCCCGATGAAATATTGCCGCGGCAGCTTGGTTTCCAGGGTGCTGTTGATTCTCATGACCATCCAGCTGAACATCTTCTCATAGACGGCCTTGGCCAGGGCCCCGGTAGAATAGCACACCTGTTCAGAAAAGGCGAGAGGGTTGTGTGGGAAGAGATGCACCTGGATCCTTCTCTGGTTTCTCAAGAGGAGTTACAAGTAAACTCTAGGAATCGAGAGGAGGAAGTGGAGATGTCCATGTGCATGGCTGAACGTGGCCTTCAAACCTTGACGAAAAGGACACGTCCCTTCCCGACTGCAAAATGCGACTCGGTTTCAAAATTGGGTTCCTTCCTAGCACGGCTTCATATGAACCATCGAAAAAGGAAAAAGCAGGGAAAGCATCACCAAAAAAGAAGGATAAAGAGGATGTCCTTGTCTACAGCATTTGCATAATGCTCATGTATATGCGCAGATGAGAATTCTTCTCATTTGAATAGACTTGTTCTTGGAACGCACCCTCTGATGGGCAGCTGTTCGTTTGGTTCTTGGAGGGCCCTGGGCTGCCCTTCGATCAGAGGAAGGCCACGTGGCCAACCTTCTCACTTCAAGGCGTTGGGAGGGCGTCCGACGGCCCCGCCTCAGACCAGGTGCTCACCTGCTGGACATTCTGCCCTTTGGTGACGTACTCGTTGCCCACTTTGACCCTTGGGTGGCAGAGTCCCTTGAGGAGGTCTGCGGAGTTCAGCCCCATCAGGTAGGCCGACTTGTCGGCTTCTGTCAAGGTAGAGCGAGAAAACACCTTGAGAGGAAATCTTGCCATCCTGGGACAGAAGGAGGGCAGACACACTGGAAAGTCAGTGAGGAAGACATGGCAAAGGCCAGTGGGGAGACCTAGATCTGAAGGAAGGGATGCAGGTGGCACCATATGCAACTTCGGGGATCGGGTCCATGCATGGAGAAAAGCAGGGAGGATGGGCCAAGTTGCTTAAGGCAAGAGCGTGGAGCTTCTTGGAGACGGGAGGCCGTCTTCTGCTTTGGAAAAGCTCTTGCGGAATGTATTGCGGTGCTGGTGCAGCCAAGAGCGAGATGGAAGGGGCCCGACGTTCAAAGGCCGACCAGCAGGTTTTAGCACTGAGCTCTTATGGCCTTTAATTAATTTTTAAGGGAGGCATTTCTGGTTTTTAGAATGGGGAAAGAACAGCACAACTGTTAGAAAACCACCAAATGCGTTTCAGGACATGGAGGTGTGACTGTAAGGAGACCTATTAGGGCCGGATTTGATCCTGGGGTATGAAATACGGCACCCCTGGTTTACGGGAACAAGAGACCTTTGTTCAGTTTGCTGGATTAGGTAAAGTGTCCCTCTAGTCTGGAAAGTTTTGATGATGTCTTCAACACTCTGCTGATATGAGGTGGACCACCAGAACTGGCCAGCAGCGTGATCTGCACTCTGTTCACGCACGGGACATAACCTCCATCCTGCCCTTCCCTGATTTCCCCCACGAAGAAACATGGTATTTTCACCTTCAGTGCCATCGGGCTCAGCCTGTTCTTCACGTTGCTTCTGCTTAAATTTCATATTTCCGAAGTGCATGATGGCGCCCGTCAACTTGTAGATGGAGTTCTTTTCCTCCTGGGTGAAGCCCAAGATGTCAAAGGCACTCTGTGTTTGGAGAAATGGAACTGAGATTTGTACTGACCAGGCCACCACGGAGGTGGGTCGTTCATAAGTCGCTCAGCGCAGACCATCATCCCCTGTGCAGGACTCACATCGGTTGCCAGCAGCTCCTCGGCATCATCGATGGATGGGACGGTGGTCTCTCCTTGGGAGATGAAGGCGTAGTCATAGGGGTTGTTGGTAACCAACATCATGTCTGGGAAGGAAGGGGAAGGAATAGTTGAGCAGGTCAGGAATGAAGACAGAGAGAAGGTCCCTTGCTAACCAGTTCTTCTATGGCTGGACAACCAGGATGGCACCAGCCCAGCAGGACTGGTCAAAATGCAGACGAAACGGAACTCACGCTGACCGGACAAGTGTCCAGACAGGCGTTGATCCAGCAAGTCTCACCCCAGGAGCCTCAGCGGGTGGGACAGATCCCACCCATGAAAACTGTCAAAGGAACACTCGGTTCAACCCCACTCAGGCAGGGGAGGGAAGAACAACCAAAGCCCACTCAGTCCAACAGCCTGTTCCCCCAGTGGCAACCCCACTGCACACAGGGTCCCTCCAGCAGGACGGGCTCAGACCTCCGCCTTGCCCAAGCTCCTCAGCCACCGGGGCACACGGGCGCAGCGCCTCCGATAACGGAGGTCGCCCAGGGCCAGCAAGGCTAGCAGCCACGGAGAGCTTCCGCTCCATGAATTCGCCTAATCCCCATCCGACTGGTGCCCATCTTGCAGAAGCGGATTCCACGGTTTAACTATTCATTGCGTGACTCGCCCGCCAGTCACTTCACGGAAGAGGGAGAAAAAATTCGCCCTCTGCGCTCTTTCCACGGCATGCATGATTCTGTGCTCCTCCATCATGTCTCTCCATCCTTGCCCTCCTCCTAGCCAAACAATTCCAGCTGTTCCATTCCTGATTGCTTTTCTTTGCACTTTTCCCAGCTCAATGATGTGCTTTTTTTTAGGTGCGGCAACCAGAACTGTACACAACTGTAAGTGTGGTCACATCACAGATTTGTATAAGGAAAGTAGGACCTCGGCAATTTTATTTCCCATTCTGTTGTTTTTCCATTCCCAGCAAGACAGAAGAGAGGGAAACCTGGAATAAGCAAAGTTTTCAAGAAACCCAGTTCCCCCTTGAGCAAATTTAAGGCCTCAAATATTTTAAGTATGTTAAATATGGTATTTGGGTGCACAACCCAGCATGTAACGGTGGAAGGCCTGAACATTTACATTGTTTACTCTGATCCGTTAGGGCAGCGGTGGGGAACCTCCGGCATGCGGGCCACGGCGGGCATGCAGAGCCCTCTCTGTCGGCACGCGAGCCGAGTCGCCCCAGCATCGCCCCAGCAGCCGCGCATCAGATAACGGTGCACATAGGAGCCATGCGCATGGTCGGAAAGGAGTAGCGGCGCCAGGCGATGATGTCACAAGCCGCGACTCATTAGCCGTGACTCATCGAGCTTTTGCATGGCCAGTGCGCTGCCAAGGATATATATATATATATTTGCCTTGGGCTGGCGGCGAGTTGTTTTTTCTAAACTGAAACCTCAGTTTGCAGGTTTTATTGTAATGTTGGCACTTTGAGATTAATAAGTCGGTTTTGGGTTGCAGTTTGGGCACTCGGTCTCTAAAAGGTTCGCCTTCACTGGGTTAGGGTAAGAGGTCTCTGACCAGACTGGAGTGGACGATCCTTTGGAGTAATTCATCAGGAAATGCTCACCCAGGAGCTCTGGCTTCTTGTTGGACAAGATCTGGTAGTAAATATGGTAGTTCCTCTCAGCCTTGAGCTGGAAGATGACCCGAGATTTCTCGAGGAGATCTAGGAAATGCCAAGAGGAGACAGAGCAGTTGGGGGGGGGTGGCCGGGCGCCAGAGGGTGAGCGACCGTTTGCTTAGCACAGGTCGGCGGCACTCACAGGTCTCTATGTCAGCTGATGCAAGTTTCCCTGTCGCCCCAAAATGGATCCGGATGAATTTACCCTGAGGGAGGAAGGAGAAGGCGGGGGGTGGAGATGTGACCCTGACATAGCCGCATGCGGCTCCCCTCCCACCTCCCAGGCTCCGGTTTCCGACCAGCGGCACTCACAAATCGGGAGGAGTTGTCGTTCCGCACGGTCTTGGCGTTGCCAAAGGCCTCCAGGGCCGGGTTGGCTTGGATGATTTGATCTTCCAGCGTCCCCTGCAGGCAACGGGAAACGTTAGAAGGGGGCTGGGGGCAGTTGGGGCAGGGGGGTGCCTGGAGGGCCGGAAAGATGATCCGTGGAGAGAGAGAATGTGGGGATCAAGACGGGCAACAGCTGCTTCTCCTCCTACTGCCGAATGACTCGGAGCCCGTCTAGCTTTTGCTGGCCATCTAGAGAGTTTTCTTACGCAGTCACGGCCGGGGTGGGTGTGTGTCTTTACGTGGTCACAACTTCGAGTGTTTAACACAACTTTTTTTCACAGCCTGATGCCCTCCTGCTGCCGCAGACTACAGCTCCCATCTGGGAGTCACTGGGGATGATGGGAGTTGTAGTCCTAGGTGTGCGGAAGGCGTTGCTTGGCCTAACAAGTCGCTTGCCTCTCAGCCCTGATGTACGGCTCAATGAGAGACTCACCTTCCCCGTGGCTGCCGACTGTTCCTTTTTGAACCGGTCCCCGATGGCCGCGATGACGGCGAAGTACTGGATGACTCTTTTGGTGTTCACCGTCTTCCCTGCACCGGATTCTCCACTGTGGGCAGAAGCACACGGTTGCTGAGCGGGTCTGTGCACGGAGGGAAGACCCTTCCTCTTGTTTGTTGGGACCTTCCGGTCCTTCCTTTCTGCCTCCACAGGAAAGTCCCGGAATGATTCGCACCGAATCCAAAGCAACGCGCTCGATTCATCCCACCGCACTGGCCCGAAACATCCTGCTCCCTGGGGCAGAGTGATCAAGGGGGAGCTCTGCCCCACCTCCCCGCTGCGGGGTCCCCAAGGTGGTGGCACCGGAGGGGAAGCACACACAAGTTCTACCCTGCCTCTGGGCAGTAAATGATGATAATACATTAAATCTAACAGATTTGCTGCCTTCTGTGGTACTCCAGATCTCACACATACAGGTAATTTTGTCCTACAACCGCTTGTCCACTGCTTGTGCTGCAAAGGAGCCTCATTCCTGCTGTTTTGCAAAGAGGTCACCCAGAATGCGGAAGCTGAATCACCCACAAATTAAAGGAACAATTGTCTGTTAGCTTCCATGATCCATCTGGCACCCAGAAACATTTCTTTCTACTCTGCTTTAGACCATTGCGACTACCCAAGGAAGAGGCAGAGAAACAGTTGGGACAGGATGGATGCCAGCGGAGGCAGTGAAAAGACGGGACCAAGAAGAAGGCTTGGATGAAACGGTGGTACTGCAAGAAGTTTCCGAACTTTGCAGAAGTCGGCAAGAGGAGAAACTTACGTGATCAGAATAGACTGGTTTTCCCGATCTAAAGAGAAGAAGAGAGGGCACAGTAGGATTAAAGGCAGAATGGAAAAGCAAGGAAGAAGAAAAGAAAAAAAAGGCAAAAGAAGGGGGAACCAAATAGAGGAAACACGAAAGATGAGAGGAGGTCTGCACAAAGCAATTTATTTGTGAATCAACGGGAGAATTCCAGCTAGAGAACTTAAGAGAGACATAACACAGCGCTATTCTGGCCCTCCAGCTGTAGCCAACCCGTCTTCTTTCCTGCACATTGATGGCCCCCGTTTTGACCAAACTTGGCATTTCTCTACCTGTCAGCATGTACTGGTAGGCATTGTCCGAGATGGAGAAAATGTGGGGAGGAGCTTCACTCCGTTTCTTCCCCCGGTAGGCTGCAACCACCTCGGCGTTGTAGACCGGTAACCACTTGTAGGGGTTTACGGTCACGCAGAAAAGCCCGGAATAGGTCTGGAGGGGAAGAGGAAGGGGAGAGTGAGAGACCCAGCGGATCCTCGTGCCTGACTGGAATGATTCCTCCCGCACCACCCAGAGGACAAGAACCTTGAGGATGATGTCGCAGAAAGGAGATTGAACGACCCACTGCACCCCACCTGCAGGCTTGCTGGAGGCACCTGCCCACGGTCGGAAACGCAACACTGGGAGGGATCGATCGTTAATTTGATCTAGACGGTTCCATTTCTGTTCTGGCTTATCAGCAGCCTCATCCTCCTGAAAGATCCGGCTGCGGGCTGGCATCATCCACACTAAGGCAGGGCCCTTTGTGAACAGCCTCGGAAATGCTCTGGTTGCTGGAGCATGGAAGAAATACTTACGTAGATCATCCAAGCGCCGTAGCGATCTTTCAGGTTGTAGAGGACGGCCGGTTCGTGCAGGAAGGTCAGCATCGCCATGTCCTCGATCTTGTCGAACTTGGGCGGGTTCTGCTGCATGATCAGGTCTTCTTTCACCGTCACCGTCTGCCAAAAGCCAAGCAGCAAGCCTCTCAGTGGGTTAGATCTACCACAGATCTTCCCCCTCTGACCCCTCCCTTTGCTCCAAAACTTAGCAATCTGAGGGTGTGGGGGCACAGAAGGGAACTCCCTGGGGGAAGATAAGGAGGGCATCACGCAGCTAGTCTTGGGGACCAAATTGAGGGCAGAGAAGGCTGTTTAAAATATGGTGGACATGTTTGGGGTGGAAGAATCAGAGCACTGGGAGGTTCTAGAAGTTTCCTTTGGATCTGGAGAAAGATACTCTGGGTTATTGTTCCTTCCTAAATATTTTGGGAAGGGGAATGTTAGACTATGGCATGGGGCAAAAAGCAGGCACCTTGCCCCTCTCTGTTTCTGCGGTGACTTTGCCACCCTCTCTGGAAGTTATCTTGGCCTTGACAAACTCCTCCTTGTCATCGGGCACGAAAACGTCCTTCTTCATGTCGAAAGGCCGGTTTTGCGCTTCAATCCTTGACTTCTCCGACATGCGCAGGTAAGGGGCAGCGGGGCCGAACTCGGCCATCTCAGCATCTGAAGCCATGGCTAGAGGTGAAGCAAAACATTTTCAAGGTGAACACGTAACAGCAGATTATGACTTTGTGCATGAGCAAAAAAAAAAAAAAAAAAAATCCAACACAGTGTAGGATTTGAACCCATGGCTTTGGGTGTGGTGGTTGGGAACAGGGTCCTTCACCAACGGGCCACTGGGAGAAACACGCGCCATGCATTTCCACCATGGAGCCGTGCTGGAATGTGTGGTTCACAAAGTGCCCACTAGGGGGCAACTTCAAGCAGCTGGACACATCCCTGCAAATAGGAAGTGCAGCTGCTGCTGCCCCCGTGTGGACAACAGGAGGACTGCTCTGGCTTTGAAGCAGCGGTATCCCTTAAAAACAGTGCCTAAGCCCCACCCTAGAAGAGACCATGACTGGGCACCAAAATATATATTAAGCAGCCTTGAGCCCCCAGAATAGCTGCACCTCAGTACCTTTTTCTTTTCCTAGAATTCCACAGGAGATCTACAGTCGGATGACACCTTGGGCCAGGCTCCTGTTGGAAAGAGGGAAAGAATTCAGACCAAATGCACATGTGATTCTTCCCCGCCCGCAAATTCTATCTGTTTGTTTCCAATATACTCTAATGAGAACAAGACACTAGGGAGGAGATACATAAAATGCTGTGATGTTAAATGTGACACCATCTATGTGCTTCTGTACTTTATGACACCCGAGCTCCCTGCCCCAAAGAGCATGCAGTCTAAAATTCAGCTCGGAAGATGCGGCAGAGGAAGGGGCAAGATAGATAATAATTATCTGTTATTTCAGTCACACGTACTTGGGCCGAAGCAGCTTTTCCTTACTTGGAGTTCTCCCTACTATCTGCTCTGGAGACAACACTGCCTGTACAACAACCTCACACTTTTCGTTCCAAGCCTGAAAAAAGCAGATCTCACAGCGAGCATGAAAATTGCTTTCATTCTCTGTTAGGATCATAGAAACACCTTGCAGGATTCTCGCCCTCGTGCACGTTATTCATGACCCATACAGGACCTCCCGCTAGCAAATCTGGGAGGAAAATGAGGCTTGTGGGAATTTTCCCCACAAGCTCACAGATTTGTGTAGGGGTAAATGAATACCCCAAGGATTCTGGCCTCTGGATTTTAAGCCGAAGGTCTAACATTCAATTAACATTCAGCTTCGTAGCAGGTGGTGGTGGAGAAATTCTCATATTGGGAGACTTGGCAGGTGTTCGTTTTTGCAAATTAATGGGAATACTTGAGCGGAAAGAAAAAAGGGAAGGCTGATTGCAGGACTGAAAAATGAAATGGCTTTGCTTTTTAAATGCTTCCTGCTTTCAGGACAACAGCTGGACTGTGGGAAGCTGGGAGGCTAGTCCAACACCGTTAAAAGGAACCAGGTTGGGAAAGGCTGGTGCACAATTTTTGGAGCCCTTTCAGAGAACGAAGAGAGGTGTGCAAATGTTTTGGATTTGACTGCCTGGATATTTGAATATTCTACAGTCATTAGAGTGACCGTGAATAACAGGATTTGCAAAAGGAGAATCAACACACCTTCCATACCTAGTAAGAGACGCACCTGTTGCATAGACACCGTGAGAAATTCAGTGCTCACCCAAACACAGGCCAAGTTATTCTTTTGATACTTAAACATGCCTTTCCCCCCCTCTTACAAGAAACTGAAGATGGCTCACAGAATCATCTCCATTTTCTCGCACAACAACCCTGGGAAGTAGGTCAGCATGAGAATCAGGTGGGATGAGAGCGTGTGTCTTCCGAGTCCCGGTCCAGCACGCTAAGCAAGACACCACAGCAGCCCTCCGTGCGCACACCTCCGAGATCACTGCCTCCGTGCGACACATAGTTTGCACGGCATTTCATAAGCATGCTTATGGATGCGTGACCACACGGGCAAAGTTCTCCCCCGAATGCAAGGTGTGAAAGGATCGGTTTTGCACACGCAGAACACATTAGAGACACTCGCGACTGGTTGCACCAAGCCCCTCTGCAAATTGCTTCGTCGACCTTCCTGCCTACAGTTGTGCGATCGTGCACTGGGATGTCCGGGCCCCTCCAGTGCAAACATCGTCACACACTGACCCCCCCCACCCCAATTTCTTGTGCTTGCAAGATCATTCCCCAGTGAGGCTGGATGTGCAGCATCCTAAATTCACATGCTTTGACACAGAAATGCACATTCCACTACAGCTTTCTTATAGTACCCTCTGCCCCAGAATTCGCACAAACAGAATATAGACTCGCGGGAGGGGACAGGAGACCAGCACCAGCACCTCCCCGCAATTATCCCCTTTCTGATGATGCCTCCTGTCGCACTCCCAGGATGCGGGTGCACCGGACCGGGGAGGAAGGCGAGTGCGGCTAGCCGGCCGGGGCCTTACCTGAGACCAGGGCAGATGGGGGTTCTAAGCAGAGAGCTTGGCCAGAGCCCTTGTTATAAACCCCTGCTCCCCCCGCCCCTCCCCCTGGCCAGCCTCATATGGACTCGCAGGCCCAATCCACCCCCACCCCATCTCTCCATGCCCTGGAACAATTGGAACTAGTCGTCATTGTTGTGGCATGAAGAAAAAGAACAGGTTCAAGGAGAGGCGGGGGGAGAAGGGGGGCATCAAAATATCTTGGAACAACGGAGACGAGATTCCTCTGGGGGGTGGAGAGTCCCTGGGGAGTCGAGGGAGAGCAGCAGAAGACCGGTATTCATTTTATGCAACCAGGGAGTGCCCCCCTCGCCACCCCCATCCCACAAACGTGCCGTTTTCTCATCTTGTTTCCCTGGCACGCCTTCCCACGCCTGCACCCACAGTTTCTTGCACCCCAACTGCCCAAAAACGCAGTGAGACAATAAAGCCAGATATAAATTCAGCACATGATTAAGCCACGTTGGTTTCCCTGGGGCTTTGAGACTATCTCAGAAATTCGGGGAAGGCTTGGGGGGTATTATAAGAGCCCCAGATGATTCAGGGACGTTTTGCCCTGGAGTTTCAAATGCTCACCTCCAATTCTCCCCTCTATCCGGTAAACAGAAGAAGGTGTTATCTTCTTCGGATAACATTTCCAGATGGCATCTAGTGTTTTCTCTTCTCCGCCCATTAATTGAGTTGCATTTATGGAATCGGCACACGAACCAAAGTTGACTTTTGCCCGTTTGGATTAACAACTTTGGATAGCCCATGATGTGCGTTCTCCTTGGGCTGGTTTTGCAATCGAAATCACCTCCAGGAAGCTGCTATAAGAAAAAAAATGATATGGAGAGGTGGAATACAGCCTCCGGCCCCAGCAACAGCCCTGACGAACACAAAAGCCTCCCACGGTTGTTTTAAAGGAAAGGAACAGAAGGCGCAGACACAAACACACCTGGCTCTCACTATGAGAGGCCTGCCCATGGCTGGCTGTCCAAGGTTGCCCGAAAAGGCTGTAGCAAAGCAACGGCATTTGAATCTGTACGGACAAACACCTTTTTTTAACATGGGTAAAGAAAATGCGGACTGGGTCCCAGGCTTCTCACAGAGAAAAGATAGACACACAGTGCCCTTTATCTTGTGATCAGTAATTCTGTTCCTGCTCCGCAGGAATATGAATTTGCCTAAACACATGAAAGTGAAGAGGATATCTTAGTCATAATATTAATGATCTTCAAAGCTCCAGCTAGGAGGTTTCGGGGAGCTCGAGTTTGTAGTCATTATTTTAAGCAAGAAGGGTGTATTCTTGGTCAAAAAGGGGTTTACAACAGGCAACATGGCTGGCTGGGGCATGCTGGGAATTGTAGAGTACCTTGCTGCTTGAAAAGGCACTGGATTGTCCCTTGAGGGGGTTTTATTTTGGGGGAGACGACAAAACAGCAAATATAACTGCCATGTTTGTCCTTTCCCCCGAGGTATTTTGAGTTTTTTTTTCCAGATAGTGAGGATTTATCTGCTGTCCACATGGCCTTGTAAATTACTGCTAAAAGTGTCTAGAATGGTGCCCTGATGGCAGCAAGATTTCTATTATATATTCATTTATTGATTACATTTCTTGAGCACCCAATAGCAAAAGCTCAATGTGCAGTTCTAGATACATTTAGAAGTAATTTGCAAATCTTGCTGGCCAGGAGCCACGCTGAATGATTAAATGACAACAGCAGGACTGACATTACCCCCAGTTCCACATTTCAACTTGGGCAAAATTTCCAAAATAAAGAAGCCACAAAAGCTGGTGGTTTGGATGTGGGATCTCAATGTATCTGTCATACTTTGAGCCTGTAATCTGAGAGCCAGTGTGGTGTAGTGGTTAAGAGTTGGGGATTCGGGCTATCTGGGTTCGAGTCCCCGCTCAGCCATGGAGCCAACGGGGTGACTTTGGGCCAGTCACAGACTCTCAGTCCAGCCTACCTCCCAGGGTTGTTGTGAAGATTAGATCGAAAGGAGGAGAGTGATGTGGGCTGCCTTGCCCACCTTGAGAGAGGAAGAAAGGTGGGTTACAAATAGAATAAACAGACAGACAGACAAAGTAACTAAATAACTGCTTCTTTGGGCTTAGTCCCCCTGCCCTCTCCCACAACCTCTTCTCAGGACCAGCCCTCATTTCTGGGCAGAGGTGTCACGGAGAGCATCTCTGGGCATGCACTGAGTGCCTTTCCGATTTTGCGACCACCTGGGGCTCACCTCCTGGGCACCACAGCCAGACCTGCACCCCAGCCCCTCTTTTTCTCCTCCATCTGAACCCCACGAGGAGTTTCGTGCCACCTCCAGCGCCCCTCTCCAGCCGAAGCTGGGTTTTCCCCAAACCTCGGCCCCGGGATGAGGGGCTGATGGGAGCCCGGCCGCCTCTTGCCCCATGGCCAGCTCTGGAAGGGCAGGCTGGGTGGCCAAAGCGGGGCATGCTGGGAGCCCGGACTCCTGGGTTCTATTCCGGTCCCCGGGGGGCGGGGGGGGGGACCAGGCGGCCCGTGGCTATAATAAGGCGCCTTTGTGCGGCGCGAGGTTGCTATATAAGGCCGGAGTCGGCGGCGAAGGTCAGCGCCGTCCTCGCCTTTTGTTCTGGGCCAGGGCTGCCCGCGCGTCACCGCCGGATCGGGTGACAACCGGGCGGGGGGCGAGGCGGGGGCGCCGGGCTGACATTTGCGGCGGGAATGCGCGCGCGCGGGCGCGGGGGGGCCTCCCCGGGGCACGTCCCCCCGCTGGCCCGGAGCCGGAGCCGTGCCGGAGCCGAGCCGGCGCTGCGCCCTGGCCCGGGCCCCCGGGCGCCCCTTTGCCTCCGGCCCGCGGTGCGCGCAGCCCCGGACGGAGCAGCGGGGGCCCCGCGGAGGCAGCGGGGGGCCCGCCTCTCCGGCCGACTCCCCGGGGCTTTGCAGCGAGGCCGGGCGCCGGGACCGGCCCTGGGGAGCGGGAGCGAGATCCTGCGGCCGCCGGGCACGCGGGGAGGCCGGAGCCAGGGCGCAGCTTTGCGGGGAGACGGCGCGCCAAGACTGGGGCGTCTCCCTGGCCTGCTGTGACCGCTAGGAAGAGCTGCCAGGCTGCCCTGCCTCCATTGCTCCTCGGATTGCCTCTGCTGCCTTGGGAACCCGTTCAAGGAGCCGCAGTGCAGGCAATATCAGTCTCCCAGCTCTACCCATTAGGTTTGCTGCCCGGCTGACTTGACTCCTGAATCTGTTGCACATCAGCTCTACCGGCTCCATTGCAGAGCTTGGGGGAGGACCCAGGAAGGCCAGGGCCTAGTAGATCTTTCTGTATCCTCTCTGCCAGAATCTCACAATCCCGGCTTTCTGTACTCCACACCCACCACTAGGCTTCACTGCCCTCTAACCCTGAACGCCAAAGCCAGCCATCTGTAACTGCCTTTACTTCCTGCAAGCCAATTATCCTGCATCCCCAAACCAGCCATTTCCTTCCCTGGCCTGGTGGGCAGCTGATGACTTTTCAGTGGCAGAATTCCAGCTGTGCGGATAATAGGAAAGGAGTTCAGGGAGCCCAGCTGGGAATGTAATTGGCACAGAATCCATAAAAAAGCAGCCAGCTCGAGGGAGTCCCCAGCTTTACAGGAGGAGGGGAGGCCCTGGCTGTTTGCCCCATAACTTCAGAACAATAGACAGGTGAACCAAGGGCCTTCAGAATGAAAACAGTGCGCTGGGCAGGGGACAATGAGATTCCATGCGCTCCTTGGCTGGCTTGTTCGTATGCGCCTGGCCCTCGTGCCAGAGGCAGAACGCTACACGGCCAGACACAACAGGGAACGTTCGGAGAAGAGGTGGTGCGAACGTGAGGCTGTTTCTCACACGACGCAGACCCTCTTTGCTGCCCAGGTGTCTTGAATTCGGTGAAGAACCACAGCTCAGCCGTGCTCCCTGGCACGCTTGTGGGAATGTTCACACTGGTGGGCGCCTGGGAACAGCAGCGTCTAAAGAGGCCTGCGAGGATGGATGGAAAAGAGGAGTGAGCGGGCAAAACTAGGAATGCTGAGACAGAAAAAAAGGACATTTTTTTCAGTGTGCCTAGGGGAGCACCCGAAAACGCACAAGCCCCTGGCCCCACCCTCTTGCCACACAGAAGCACATCAGAAATGCCAGAAAAGGACAAAAGGAGGCAGAAATTGGCATTAAAATGCATTTTCAGTACAGACAGGCAGCCTCACTGAGCGGGGCTGTGTATCCACTCTGGATTTTACTTTGCATGTTAAAGGAACTGTCTGTGGTGCTGAATCCCAGCCCTCAAATGGCTTTGGCACGGTGCCTTGACAACTCAGACCACATCCTGGAGTGGATACACAGCTCTGCTGACGCTGGAATTGCAGGCCTCCCCTGGGAATTATTATAATTAAATAGAAATGCGATGCATCTGGGTGATCTGTTCATAACATTTGTCTCATTTTTTTTCAATTTATACCCTGCCTTTTTCCTACAAAGGGCTCAAGGCAGCTTACATCAGTCTCCTCCTCCATCTTATCCCCACAACAACAACCCTGTGAGGTAGGTTGGGCTGAGAGTCTGTGACTGGCCCAAAGTCACCCAGTTGGCTCCATGGCTGAGCGGGGAGTCGAACCCGGATCGCCTGAGTCTCAGTCCCGTGCTCTTAACCACTACACCACATGGGCTCTCTTTTCAGCAGTTGCCTGTCAATGGACAAGAGTTCTTAGGGCGCTTTATCCTTAAAAAAGGACTGGACTGGTCAGCCCTTCAAATCGAGGAAGTTGTTGTTCAGTTGCAAAGTCATGCCTGACTTCTTGTGGCCCCATGGACAACATTCCTCCAGGCTTCCCTGTCCCCCACCATCCCCCAGAGTCCACCCAGCCCCACACCCACCGCCCCAGTGGCCCCATCCAGCCACCTCATCCTCTGCCGTCCCCTTCGCCTTTTGTCATCAGTTGTTCCCAGCATTAGGCTCTTCTCCAATGAATTGTTCTTTCTCATCAAGTGGCCAAAATATCTGAGCTTCAAATAGCTGATCTCCTCTAGGACTGACCGATTTGATCTCTTTGCAGCCCAAGGGACTCGCAGGCGTCTCCGCCAGCACCACAATGCAAAAGCATCCCTTCTTCAGCGCTCAGCCTTCCTTATGGCCCAACTCTCACCACCGTAAATTACAACTGGGGAAACTGAGGATGACCCTCCATAAAAAGAAGACCAGACTGGCCCTTGAAATCCAGGCCCTGGCCTGCCACCATTGGAGAACAGAGGATTTGGCCCAAAGCACCAGCAAACCTCATCTCTACCCAAGGAAGTGCTACAGAACAAACAGATAAATACCGAAGTAGTCAGGGCTTGTTTGTGACTCCTTCCTTGAGCCCTGGCTTCATTGCTTCCCATCACCCAGCATCCAGAGTGGTAGTGGGTACCGAAAAGATCAGGGCTGCAGCTCACAGGACGATCTTAAGCCCATAAGGTGCAGAAGTATCCAGTCTGGATCCTATTCAGTCTACAGACTGAGGACGGGGGACATTTGACTTCAGAAAAATCACATTTGCAGAAAGATTCGAGGCTGGGGACGGCAGATGGCAAAGCATAAGTGGAACAAGAGCCAGCAGATCTGGGGGCGGGGGGTGGCGGGATCAGATGCAACAGAAATCCTCCGCACCCCAGACTTAATTTCAGCAAGTGCCCATGGACAGAGCGCAGTGGGGCAGAGCAGAGAGCCTCCGGGAGCCTCCGAGGGAGAGCGTGGCCCTGCTTTCTGCCGCCTGGCTGAGAGTGGGGAGGTGCTGGGGGTAACATGGCATCTCCTGATTGGGGAGACGGGGTTGGGAGGGGAGTGAACCCGGGGAAGGACAGGCACGGGGCCAATGGGGAGGGGTGGGAGAGGTCAGCTGGGCCATGCGATGGGGTGGGAAAGCGGGCAGCGAAGCCATTGTTTGCAACCATCGGTGCCAGATTCCTGGGAAGGGGGAAGTGAGGGAAGGCATGCCTAGAATCCCATTGTCTCTCTCTCTCTCTCTCTCTGTCTGTGTGTCTGCTGTTTTATGAGCTTCCGTTCCGGGGGCTGACCTCACTTTCCTATTGTTCCAGACATGTGCCAGTGCTGGGCAATCCTTGCCGGGCATTCTCAGCTGGGCTTTCCCATCTGTACCTGGCTATTGTCCTGCCAGCTGGAATCCCTGGCAAAGGGAACCAAGAGCAAGGCCAACCAGGGCACTGATGAAGCCTCAGGCTGGGTGCCCCACAGATCTGCCGTTCCTGGATTGGAGCGTCTCAGCAGAAAAACAATAGCAAAGAATCTCGTGGCACCAAAAAAATTACTTCTGGTGAAAGCTTTGGTGAACGCAGCCGACTTCCGCAGATGCCTCGGTGTGCAGGGAAGCGGATGCCAGGAAAAACGGTCTTGTCTTCAAGGTGCCACGAAGCTCTTGATAGTTTTTGGTGAGGCTGCTCCTCTGCAAGTTGTTTCTGTGCCAAAAGTGTTCCTGGCTTCTACTAAAAATGCAGTTCGTAAAAAATGGCTGGTTATGGTAACACCGGGCTGCTCACTTATCAAAAGCCGTGGGGGTGACAGCAGCCAATTTTCCAGACAAAGCAAAATGAGCATTAGAATTGGCTTTACAGAAGTTCATAATAAACAATAATAAATAATATTTATTATTTATTTATAACAAACATTTATTTATATCCCGTCCTTCCGTGCAAGTGCTCAGGATGGTTTACATAGTATAAAATAGTATAATAGTATAAAATGCAATAATAAAACCACAATTGTTAAAAACATATAGAACTGAACATTATAAACTAAAAGAAAAGAACGGAAAACATAGAAAATAGAAAAAATAGGAAATAGAAAATGCGACTGTGAAAACAGAGGAAAAAAATCTTAAAGCATCTAAAACCCTTGATTATTAAAATGATGGTAGAATAAAAAGGTCTTTATCTGGTGCCGGAAGGAGTATAACATCGACGCCAGGCAGACCTCTCTGGGGAGCATATTCCATAGTCCGGGTGCCACTGCGGAGAAGGCCCTCCTCTGGGTAGACACCCAGACTTCCTTCAAGGAGGGTTCCCAGAGCAAGGCCTCCCCCGCTGATCTTAAGGGGCGTAAGGGCATATAGGGGAGGAGAAGATCCTTCAGGTATTCTGGGCCTAAGCCGTTTAAGGCTTTATAGATTAATACCTAGTGACAGATTTTATTTTCCTGGGCTCCAAGATCACCACAGACAGGGACTGCAGCCAAGAGATTAAAAGACGCTTGCTCCTTGGGAGGAAAGCTATGGCAAATCTAGACAGCATACTAAAAAGCAGAGACATCACCCTGCCAACAAAAGTGCATATAGTCAAGGCTATGGTTTTCCCGGTTGCAATGAATGGCTGTGAAAGCTGGACCATAAGGAAGGCTGAGCGCAAAAGGATTGAGGCCTTTGAATTGTGGTGCTGGAGGAGACTCCTGCGAGTCCCTTGGACCGCAAGGCGATCAAACCGGTCAGTCCCAGAGGAGATCAACCCTGACTGCTCTTTAGAAGGCCAGATCCTGAAGATGAAACTCCAATACTTTGGCCACCTAATGAGAAGGAGGAACTCCCTGGAGAAGAGCCTGATGCTGGGAACAATAGATGGCAAAAGGAGAAGGGGACAGCAGAGGATGAGGTGGCTGGATGGGGTCACTGAAGCAGTGGGTGTGAGCTTGAGTGGACCCCGGGGGATGGTGGAAGACAGGAAGGCCTGGAGGAATGTTGTCCATGGGGTCGCGGTGGGTCGGACACGACTTCACGACTAACAACAACAAGATTAATACCAGCACCTTGAATTGGGCCCAGACTTCAATTGGCGAGTGAAAGGAGAAGAGCCCAGGGTTGCGATGGCTTCATTTAAGCCAGAGTGGTGAGTGGTCGGCCCTGGAGTTGAAGATCTGGGAGAGAGACATTCCAGTTCTCGCTTTGCTACAAAGCTTTCTGGCTGAGTTTGAGCTCGCCTACCTTACCTCACAGGGTTCTTGCAAAGACGAATGAGGCAGGGAAAGCACCAATGCTTTTCAACTTATTCACATATGATCTGGAATTAGGAGCAGTGAAATGGTGAGGTTTGCTGATGACCGCCAATAATTTACAGCAGTTAAGAGATCACAAAGAGCTTCCAAAGGGTTGGAGCTGGGGAAAGAGCATGGAAAGCTGAGGACACAAATCATGCCAGTTCAGCATAAGCAGGACAGAACGGAAAACAGAGGACAGAACGGAAAACAGTTGCCAGTACCATACTCTTTTGATGCAAAGGTATCGTGTCACTACACTTAGAGAAGTGTGTGACTTTCTGGTCACCACACCTAAAAAGAGAAGTGTCGAGCTGGGAAAAAGGCAACTAAAATGACCAAAGGGCTGGAATAATTTCCCTCAGAGAGGAGGTTACAGTATCTGGGATTGTTTAGCTTCCAAAAAAAGCAGACTCATGACAGATGTATAACACAATTCCCGGTAAGGAATGATGTGAGAAGGAGTAAAATATCTCCCTAAGGAAAAAGGGATTGGGAGAAATTTTACTACCTCTCACATAATCCTAGAATTCAAAGCGGTCATCCCATGAAGCTGATGTGTGCAACATTCAGGACAAGTAAAAGGAGGTACCTCTTCCCATAGGGCAGAGTGACTTTGGAATTTGTCCTGACGCCCACAATCTGGATGGCTTTAAAAGTGATTGATAGGAGAGGAGAAGGATATGTTGAAGCTAGGAAGGTCTGGAGTTGGCCTGTGCTTGAACAGGGAAACCACCTGCAAATTGTATGTGGCCACATTGCGTTCCACAATGGAGATAAGTAGAATAAGTAAATAAATAAATATCCATGCTACTAGTCCTGATGGCTACAGGCTACTTCTGTTTCAGAGGTACACCAGTTCTGCCCGAGAGATCCCATGAGACACTGGTTGTCCAGGATGCTGTTGGAGATGGCTCTTGCTCTAATCTTATTTGTATTTATTACTGTATTTATGTCCTGCCTTTTCTCCTTCCAAGGAACTCTGTACGATTTACATAAAACTCATCCTCCTCACACCACCCCTGGGAGGTAGGCTGGGCTGAGAGCCAGTGATTGGCTGAAAGCCACCCAGCTGGCTCCATGGCTGCGTGGTGAGCAGAGGCAATCTCCTAAGTCCAGTCCCACAGCCTGAACCCTACACCGCAAGCTTCTCACTTGCAGAATTGGCTCCATTAGAGTCAGGCGGCCTCCCCCGGACGGGTGTCCTCCAGACCTGTTGGACTACAGAATAGCTTGTTCGGGGATGCTGGGAGTTGTAATCTAGAAAGCAGCAGGTTGAGCCAGGCTCAAGGTGGGGAACGTCAGCCCAAAACGTTACATTTTATCAATGAGAGTTGTAAAGGTCTAGAAGAAAGCTGCTGATTGGGCCAGATTATTCCCGCGTGCCCCAGCTTAGATTTGAATTGGCTAGCCTATGCAGAGGGAGGCGGGAATCCCAACAAAATTCGGCTTTCTGAGTCGATCGGCTCTGCTTCTTATTACCCAACTTTCTCAAGCAGGGAAAGACCCATCTCGCTACCTCATTGGCCAAGCCTCCTCCGCAGGAGGCGGGCTTTTAAAGCCTATTGGTTGTTTTCTAAGTAACTGGCGGAAGCCCTTTGAAGAGGCGGAAGTCGTCGAAGACCCTTTCCCTCACCGGCTCCGCCTCATGCAAATCCCGCCCATGATCTTGTGTGATTGGCTAAAGCAGCTTCGGGGAGGAGGAGGTCTCTCAACCATTGGTCCGTTGCGGCTGCTACCAAGGCGGAAGTTTTCCACGGATTGGCCAATGCTCTCGCAGCAGGTGGGCTTGGTCCTCCGGATAAGGGGAGCCTGTTTCCCTTCCACGTGGGAATCGTGGTGGTGGTCATGGCGGAGGGGCAGCCTGGGTCCCTCGAGCTTCTGGACTTGCGGGTGAGAAGCCGGCGAGCGTGCGTGGGGGGATGCTAGAGAGACAAGCAGAGGCACGCATCTCTGTGGCAGGGGCACTTAGGAGCATGTGCAGAGTGCATTCTTTTGTTCGCTGGGTAGCCTCAAGCAAACCCACAAGGGTTGGGGTTAGGACGGAAGATGGGGCCTTGGCAGAATAGGGGCGACTCGAGGGTATATTTCTTTTATTTCTAAACGCCCTGCATTTCTTTCCTCTCCTTTCTTTTCCTCACTTGGATCCTTTCCCCTTACTTTATTGAGGATTATTAGTATTTGATCTTTCTCTTTGTTGAACGTGTAGAGATACGAGTTGCGCTTGGATGCGTAACATCTGAAATGCTGATTTCTTTTCCCGTTGGGATAAAAAGTTAAGAAGGATCAGGCAATAAAAAGAGTTGAGTCGAGAAAGCTTGTTGGTGGCGGTGGATGCGGGTTAAATAAGGATGAAAGACTAGTAGGGCGAAGTCGCTTAAAGTTAATATTCTGGGTTATCAGCTAAATGCAAAAATTAACAAAATATGAATAAAAGATCAGACGTTGTCTCTTGTGTTAGAAATTAGCACCGCATTTTATGTGTGGTTCATTGGAAGCAAGCCCCAGAGAATTCACAGGGGTTTACTCCCATGTAATTGTTGCTAGGGTTGCGGAGCTGACCCTGGGTGGGAGGGAAAGACACGGGGGAAAGGAATTAGACTTGGTCGGCAGGATATGGGGAAGGGTGGGAGACCTAGCGGAACAGCCCCTTTGCTTGTTTAGATAGGAAAAAAGTCCTACCGTTGCCTGAGGAATGCTGGAAGTTGGGGGATTTTATTTTTCTAACTAACTGTACCAAGAATTATGCCCCAAATGTATTGTGTGCGGTGCGGGGGTGGGCAGAATATACACGGGGGAGGGAAAACCTGGAAAAGGGGAGGAAAACAAGATTAAGGGCCAGCTGGGAGCTGTAGGCGATCTTTTTGGTCTCAGCCCATTTTGGAGTGTGCCCCAGGGGTGTGGAGAAGATTGGAAGGGTAGTCGGGGAGAGAGGGGATGGATTGGAGAGGGTTGAAAGACAGCAGGAAATCTGGCAGGGATAGATAGGCGAGCCAGCGGGAGGGCATTGATTTTAGAGAGAGCAAGCTGGGAAACAAAGCAGCAATTGTAGAATAAAATGGGGGCTGGGAGAAAGATTGGATTACATGGCATGGCAGTCAGAGGGCAGAACTGTCTTGATGAGGGTACCCAGGAAAATACGAGTTTTATTTCTGTGTAAGGAGATGTTCTTTACTGCTTTTTAGTCCTGCAAAAGCCGTGAGAACGTCTTGTAATAAGAGTTATACCAGAATAAAAATCAATTTCAGTGAATGCACAACTCAGGAGCAGAATGAAAGAACCAGAGCACAATTGGTGAGGGAGATTGCAAAAGCAAAATAAAGTGGGATTAACAACTTGACTAAAACTGGTGCTGGGGAAGCGGGGGTTGGCCTGTAATGAACCCTCTTTAGGAAGAGGTTCCACAGTGAGGGTGTTTCAGTAGAAAAGGCCCTGCTCTGCACCCTGGCTGGACGCACCTGCCAAGGAGTTTGTCTGCAGAGCGAAGTCCATGATATGGGAAGGCAGGTGAAGACAAGAGGTGCTCTTCCAAATATCCTGACAGCAGTATAGTTAAGAACCAGTCCTTTCAGTTGCGCTTGGAAATGACTTGAGAGTCAGCAGCGTGGGGGGAAATGAATTGGAGCTGTATGCTCAGAAAGGCAGCCTCCCAAATCCCCTTTCAAGGCAGTCCTGGTCAACGGCAGACAAGCCTATGAGCAGTGGCTTGTTTAACCAAAGGCTTCTGTGCTGCTCCTGGAGCCTTTCTGGCCAAGGAGCGGGATAAAAATAATTGTATTTATTTTAATCCAGTTCTTTCAATGTGTTAGTGTACACGCAGTGTAACCAGGGCGACTTATTTTATATTGTTATTTCTTGTATTTTAATTTATGTTGTGAGCCGCCCTGAGGCTTCAGCGAATGGGGCAGCATAGAACTGTTTTAATAAAATAATAAATAAATAAATAACCACAGTACGAACTGTCTTCTCATGCTTTTAACTTAAAACCTGGGATGAAATCCGTGGATTGAAGTCTGTAGGAGGAAGAAAGTGGTGTGCTTTGGGTTGGAGTTCAGGGTGTTTTGGGGCCTGAGGCTCGGCTGACTTTGTGGCCGTCTAGATTCGAGGCATTGTCTCTGAACAAAAGGACTTTAAGCTTTGGGGAAAGCTCAGTGCCGAAGCACATCATTTGCTCTTGGGTGTGGGCTGGTCCAAAGTACGGAAAGCACAAAGTACGACTTAATTTATATTGTTAATTTATATTATTCTATTTTGAAGTTTATTTATGGTTGTGAGCCGCCCCGAAGCTTCGGCGAATGGGGCGGCATAGAAGCCTCCTAAATAAATAAATAATAAATACGGAAACTTAATTCTTTTCCTTCTCGTTGTCCTCAATGTTGCAGGAGAGGGTAGACGCGGACCTTCCTGCCGCGCTGGCCTTGCTGAAGTCCCTCCAAGAGCAGGTGAGACGTGTGTCGGTTTCTCCCGTCACTCTGTGCTTTGCCCCTGGTTTTGTCCTTGGTGGTCTTTCCCGCTTCCCTCTTTGATTGCCGCTTTCTGTTTTCTCCCTCGCTGAGCCATAGGTGGTCGGAGTGACACATCATGTGCAACGTCTGGCAAAGACCGTGCGGGAAGGCGGCTACTCCACCGAGAAGGTGAGTTGCTGTGGAAGGAATGGGAGAAAGGGGGCTCCGTTTGAGCCCAGCCCCAGTCCTCCGGGTGAAGGCTCAGCCCCTTGAGGTACAACCCTAGGCAGGGTGTTTAGACAGGGGGAAAAAATTCCCACAGCTCCCAGCATTCCCCAGGTCACCATGGCTGGCTAGGGAATGCTGGGAGCGGTGGATTTTTTTTTCTGTCAGATGTGACCAGGATTGTTCCTTCAGTATCATAATGTGAAATTCAGTCATGTACCTTTGAGCATGTGCAAAGTGCCCTTGCCATGGCTTGGCTGCATCTTGTGGGCAGGCACCAGAAGTGTCCGGTTCAGAAATGAAGAGCTGAAATATCACCTACCTGTTTAGCTGTAGTGTTTTTTCTGTCGAGGCCTCTGTGCATGTGCAGTCCAGCCTCTTTTATTTATTTATTTGGAGTTTTTATATGCCGTCCCGTTCGCATGAGCCTCGGGACGTCTTCCAATACAATAAATAAGCAAGGCATATAAATAATACATTTAAAATCCAGATTCACCCTGGCTGTAGAATTTAAAACCAATAAATAATATTAACAGTTGTTAAACTATTGTTTAAATAAAACAATATTAAAACCCCTTTCTGTGGATTCCTGTCCCTTTCTGGCGGGCACTTCCAGCCCGTGGTCATTCTGGCTGCAGATCATGGGAGTTGTGTTCCAACACATCTGGAGCTGGTTGTGTGTGCCAGTCCCAGCTCCTCAAAACACCCGCAGCTCTTTCCTTTGTCAGGCTTCCTCCAAGCCTAACAAACATTAGTGGCTGTTCTCCTCCTTACAGGCAGCTGTCCAAACCGTGCCTGTTGGAAAGGCCCCTCTGCCAGCCCCCAGCCCCCCCCCCCAGGAGTTGCTCTGGGTCAGACTATGGGTCAGACCATGTCTCTTCAGCCTGGCCCCCATTCCTGTGTCCTCAGTGCAGTGGGGACATTCCCGATTCTCCATCAAACGTGGCATTTCACCAGCTCAGCCCAGTCCCGCTCCTTCTGCCCACCTTCCCACCCCTGTGCCTCAGCTGTGCTGAGCCTACAATACCCATCATTCTGGGGCAATCCCTTTGGAGAACACCAGCTTAGGGGAGACGGGTCCATCTGTCTTTCCTTTCCCGTCTCTCCCATTTCACTGCTGCCACCTCAGGTTTCTAGTCCTCATGGCATCCTTACAGTTGTCTCTTTCTGTCATCCCCAGGGCCTCAGTTTCCTAGAAGTGAAAAACCACCTCCTCCTCTTCTACCTCCAAGATCTTGCTCATCTGGTCCTGGAAAAAACCTTGGGACACTCCGTAGCTGAGCATCCGGCCCGGCTGCGCTTGGTGGAAACCCGGACGGTACGAGGCGCGGTTTGGTGGTGGCCTGGCGTGGGGAATCTTTGCAGGGAGCACAAAGTCGGGGGAGGCAGCTGATCCTTCTAGGGTCCTCACCTATCCAGAATCGCAGATTCCTTTGCTGAGCAGAAGCACATGTGTTTTCAGGGTCTCAGGTGAGACTCTAGGCCTCTCCAGGTAAACATTTTTGGGTGGTGGAGCTAGGAAAGAGCTCGTTATGAGTCCCAGGAAAGCTGCTCTTCTGGAGGTGGGTGGGACGGCGCCTGGTGGACTGTGGCGGTTTATGCAGCAACACCTTCTTAGCTCGTCTCTCCTGTGCCCTCCGCATCTCTGCAGGTGCTGGAGAAGATGCGCCCCATCGATCAGAAGCTGAAGTACCAGGTGGACAAACTAGTGAAGGCGGCCATGATGGGGGCGCTGGGTGAGTTGCAGAGGCTTGTGGGTTTAAGGCAGGGGACGGGGAAAAGAAATACCATGGAATTAGAGCTTAACTGGCCTTTTTGGGGGGTGGATGGTGCTCTTCTTACAGGTGAAAATGACCCACTGAGGTTCAAGCCGAATCCCAACAACCTGGTGAACAAGGTATGCTTGGCTGGGGGAGGGGATGTGAATTGCGGTCACTCCGACCCGAAGGCACAGTTTAGAGAAGGCTGTTCTGTGCTTTTTAGGGGCACCGTCCTCTGCACGATGAGGCAGAAACGGGGGCCTACAACTTCCAGCATGTTCCAATCTTTTTTCTGTTTAAACTTGTATAAGTTTCAGTGTAAAAAGCAAAAGCACTTATTCCAGACAAGGTCTGAGGTGTTGCTCAGCGATGTCTTTTCAGTGGTGGCACCCGTCCCCTGGGAATTTTTTTCTGAACAATTCAAGAGAGGCTAACTACCTCCCTGGTATATTTTCTAGAACTGGTCAAAGGCCATTGTTTTATAGAAACATTAAGGCTTGCTTCTTAGTTAACTGTGAAAGGTGACTTCGTAAACCAGGCTTACTCATTAGCCTCAAACCCAGAAACCTGTTTCTTTTTACTGATAGGGTAATTTGCAGCACATAAATTTTGTTTGCATCAAATAAATAAAACCCTTTTGCAGCTCAGCGACTCGGAAGACGAGGAGGGCGAAGACACTGGTGGTGCAAAGGATTCTGGGAAGGGGCTGTCCAAAGGAGGAAGCAAAAAATATGCCCCCCCTCGGCTGGTGCCTATGCATTACAGTATGTGAGATGACGAAGCTGCTGGAGGGTGTTGCTGGGGGGCAGGGGGGCGCCCCAGGGTCTCGCAGAGGTTCCTGCCTTGTGCTGGGTCGCCCCACACGGGGGATGTGGTTTCCGACGTCGAACGGCCGCTCTGTGTGGCTTCCCTGCCGCAGATGAATCGGAGGCGGAGAAGGAGAGGAAGTTGCTTGAGCGGGCCAAGAAGAGGGCCCTCAGCAGCTCCATCATCCGGGAGCTGAAAGAGCAGTACTCGGATGCCCCGGAGGAGGTCCGAGAGGGGCGCTACGCTCACGCCAGCAGGCTGAGCCGCGAGGATGCGCACCGGTGAGTGGCCTGGGTGGGGGGCTCTGCCGCGAGCTGGCGACGCAGAGCGGGGGCTTGGGGTTTTGCGGCTTCCTTGGAGCGGATTAGGAGTTGCCGGCTCGAGCCGCATAGGCCACTGACTGGTTGGGGGGGGCTGCCCCCTCTGTGGTTCCCTGACGTAGGACCAACTACGAAGAGAGCATGATGACCCGGCTCAACATGACCCGGAAGGAGAAGGCCCGCCGGAGGCGAGAGGCGGTCCTGGGCACCCAGCTCGGCTCGCTCACCCACTTTGGGGACATCAGCGCTTTGACGGGGGTGACGGCCCCCTTGGGAGAGGTGAGTCTTTCGTGGGACGGATGCTTGGCTGAGCGGGGATCTCGCTGCAGCGCCGGGGAACATGCCGGCCCGGTCGCACACGCCTCCGTTTCTCTGCACGAGGAACAGGAGGTTCGCACAGTGGGGGGAAATGGGCCACGTGGTCCCCCACGGCTCCATCTTAGGGCGATTTAATGTGCCTGTAAATCTGCTGGCGTCTGTGGCAAACCGTCAGCGGGTTCTTCCCTTGCTTCTGGGCTTCCCAGAAAATGCTGGCCAGCCTGGCTGGAGGAGTGCTTAGTCTGGCCAGGCACGGGTCGTCCTCATGCAGATGGGGCTGAGAAGGAGCGCCGATATGTCCACAGAGGGACCCCTCCCACAATCAGTGGGGCCCTCCGTGAGGATCCTCCCAGACAGCCCTGGAGGGAATGCACGGAGGGTCTGCAGCGGGGGTTCCCATCCCCACCTTTAGTGATGTGCAGTGATCCAGCTTGTCGTGGAAAAGATTTCAGGGCCATGTGCAGAGGGCAAAGGCGGTCCCCATACAAGCTTTTGTCATCAATAGGCACCGGTTGGCCTTCCTTTTGGTTCCTCAGCTGCCGTGTTATAGCGTGTCTTCCATGGGGAAAAGATATGGAGCGAGAGTGCTGAAGACCAAATCATTCTCATTTCCTTTTTATCTTCTGTCCATTTTGAATATCTCTGGAACAACGGGCGTGAATGCTTTCAAAAATCAACTGAAAACTTAGTTTTGAAACTTTCAAACTCTGTGAAAGACATTAGGAGGCAAAGTACCCGGAGGAGGGCCTTCTCTGTGGTGGCTCCCCACCTACAGAATGCACTCCCCAGAGAGGCCTGCCTGGCGCCGTCTTCATTCGTTTTTCGGCACCAGGCTAAGACCTTTTTATTTGAACAATATTTGAACAATTTTTAATATCTATAGGCTTTTTAAATTGCAGCCAGGGTGAATCTGGATTTTATGTGCACTAGTTGTACCGGGTTTATTTATTGTATGTAAGCCGTCCCGAGGCTCATGCGAATGGGACAGCATACAAAAATTCTAAATAAATAAACCGTTTCCAGCGGTCAAAATACTGTCAGACCGGTGTGTGATGTAATTTAGATATACTGCGTTATGGAAGAGCGACTCAGTGGATGCAGCTGCAGGGGCCTTGGAGGGGTCCTTGGTTGGATTTTGTGAGGTTTTCAGTAAGCACACGCGGTTATCGGAATAGGACTCATTCTTGTCTCCCCAAATTTAGTGAAGCTAATCCTCTTGGTACCCCTAAGCCTGGCTCCTGTGCCCCCTGAATCCATTCCTGGGTGGATCCTGCCCCATAGTAGGGGAAGACCTATAACTCTGTCTCTCAACCTACAAATCTCTCCCCTATATACTTCAAACCCTGTCTCTAGATGATTAAAATTGATGCCCTCATAAAAACAGCCCTTGATGCTCACCCTGGGGTTCCTTGATCGTGTGTGCCAAGCCCAAATTGTCTGGATTTCTTGGTGTTCTGGCATGGATTGTTTTTTATTCTAGTGATTAACATCGCAATAGAAACTACAAATCCTCGTACGATCGGCACAGCAAACAAAAATTGTTGGACTTCCTGGTCTGTGAATGTGTAGACTCTAGTGTTGTCCTAATGCAGGTTTTTCCAGGTTTCTGCCCTCAAGAACTGTTTTCTGCCAGGACCACTTCCTGGGGTTTTATGGGGTGTTCCCCCCCCCCCGCTGGCTGGCTTGTCACAGCTGCAGGCGCTTGGTGCTATGCAGTTGGATCTGAGGGCTGCCCCTTGAATGTCCCATAATGCCCCAGAGTGATGCTACATGGGAGGGGAGGGTATTGTGGGGGATTTAAATGCTGCGACCAAATGCCAGCTGATGATTGGAGAGCCAGTCTTCTTGAGGAATGTCAGGGGCATGCGATGATGTCGTGCCAACTTCCTGTGTTGATGTGCCGCAGAATCCCCCTGCCTGGCAAAGGGTTCCAAGGCATGTACAGAAAGGTTTCGTGTGAGTTCTAGCTGTACCTCCTCTTTGCTCCTGTGATGCACAGAAAGTTCAGCTGCAGAGGAAAATATGTGCCCGTTCTTCCCTGAGACACGTTCAAATATTGCTGGAACCTGTTCTGTGCATATTCACTTTAATTGACGGTCGGGGAAACGGTCCGTTTTGCTTCCTGGCAGAAAGAGTCACCTGCACCGGCCCCTTTGTCAGGAAACGGCCCTTCAGCTTTGGAAACGGTCACTCCAGACATCTTGGACTGGAAAATGTTCTAATGTTCTAATAATGTTCTAATAATAATAATAAAAAAATACTCTCAAACTGCCGTTTCAGGAGAAAGCCCAGTGCTCTGTGACTTGCTTTCCTTTCCACTTTTTAAAAAGAAATTCCTCTTATTTCTATTTTGCCTTTCAGGGTTTGAGCCCTCAAAAGAAGAAAAGGAAGACGGTTGGCGTGAAAAAGGGAAAGAAGAAAAAGGGTAAGCGCTAGTGGGAAAAGTGCGCTGTTTTTTCCCCTCTTGGCAAACCTCAACACAGCACTCATTCTAGGCCATGCGGAAAAAAGAAAAGGGGTAGCAAAAGTTCTTCCTGAGCGCTACCAGTTTCAGCCACAGGTGTGTAAAGTGGGAGGGAGGGCGTGCCCCCAAAAATCACAGCCCGAGACAGTTCTAGCTCATCGGTCTCTTGTGTGAATTATTTCCTGATAACCCAGCAGCCATGACTTGCAAAAGCCATTGTATAGCATCCTGAAGTTTCTTCCTTCCTGATTAGTGTCAGTTCCTCAGAGAGGACTAGTTGCATGAAATAACACCCCCACCCTTTCTAATTCTGTCCCCTCTTCTAAACTGGCTCATTCTTTCTTTCCCTCTTCTCCCTTTCCTCCTTCCAGGTTTCCACAGGAGGCGATAACCCTCTCACTCCTCGGGGGCTCATCTCTGCCAGCCCCCCAATACCTTGGATTTACACACCTGTTACCATGTATGGGGTGAGGGAGAGACATTTGCTAACAATAAAACTTGAGTGCCATCTTCTCCTCCTGTAATTTGTCGGTGTTTTTCTTGTTCGTGGAAATGGGCGAAATGGCCACTTTAAAAGCCCCTTTCTTGTGCTTTTCACATACCCAGGATCCCCCTTCTTTCCCTCGTTAGTAACCAGGTCTTGGGGTGGGGGGAAGCAGAGGGAATACTTGTAACAGCATTCCCATCGTTTAACGCCTTTTTTGGCAGGGGTCGCGCCCCTGCTTCCCCTCTGATAGTGGCTCTCTCTCTCTCCCCCGGTTTCTGCATCATCCCCAATCCCCTTCCCACATTAAAAACAAGACAAGAAGGACTTGCCAGGAAAAAACCCGGCAGGCTTCCTTCTTATTTTCTTTCTTTGGAGCAAGGGAACCTCGTTATAATATGGGAATCCCCCTGCTTCTCTCTCTCCCCCCGCCCCGACCTTGTCTGCTTTAGAGCTACTGGCAGAATCAATGCCATCGACCTGGTTTGGGGAGGGGGGGGCAAGCCGAGAAGGGAATCCTTGCCTGCGTTAAACCCTGATCGGGCTAAGTGGAATCCGATAAACACGAGGAGGAAATCAATCGCCCGACACGCTTGAAGAATGTGCGTGGGGGGGGGGGGGAGACGAGAGCCACTTTCCAGCCAGCAGAAGGTTGGCTGCCTGAGCTGAAGGAAGGGCACGGCCGTGTGCGTGTGCTTATGGGGTTCTGCCCCATTTCCACGGGGCAACAACCTTTTCCTCGCTTCAGCTCTGGGCCCACCGGGCACCCAGCTTTGCTGCCGCAGCTGCCACAACCTTTAACAGCGGGGCAAAGGAGAAATGCATTTATTAGCAGGTTTACAGCCAAGGAGGGGGGAGAGTTGAAGGATGCTTCAGCAGGGGAAGAAAGGATTGCAGGCGCAGGCTTGCTGGAGGGTCTTGGGTCTGGAAGAGGGATAAGGCCGGAGGAGACGGCCTGGAGTGCAGGGAGAAGTTGAGAATCCAGAGGGAAGGGTGTGGGTCCCAGGCTATAGATCTTGGGGGGTTCCTGGGAATGGGAGGTTTTTGGATCTGGAAGAATTCCCCATGGATGGGGTTGCTAGGAGGGTCTGCGAGGCTTCTTTGCTGTGCCAGGCGTCCTCCCTGCTGCTTTTCGGAACGGTTCTCCCACTTTGCTTTCCCTGGAAGGCCAGCGAGTGGGTCTGGCTTTGCCCCCCAGGTGGCGCTGCTGCCAAGCCCCCCTAACGGCCGCCTCCCCCCCACTGGGATCATTTTCATTCCTCGCACGCCTCTTCCTGCTCCTGTCCTCGAATTAATTTGGTGCTGTGTGTTGCGGCAATGTCTTTTTCTCACTGCATCCCTTCCCGGCCTTTCTGCCTACCTCGTCCTCTCCGCTTGTTCTTTCTCCCCGTCTCTCGCTCGCTTCCCCCTTCCCTTCGCACATTTGTGTATCCATTGCAGCTCTTCGTCCTATTTCCTTAGGGCCCCGGGGTTAAATTCCCTAAGTGAGGGGGAGATTTGCAAGGCTGGGGGGTGGTTGTGAGGCTGGGGGGCTGGAAGGCTGCACCCAGTGTGAAGCCAGCAGGGCCAACCCGTGTTATAATTCATCCACAGGGCCTGGTGCTATTAAATCCATCCAGGGTTTGCATTTCAAGTAACAATGCTTGGCACACACCCGCACCCCAAACCCGAGTCGCCCCCCTCTGCATTCTGGTCTTCAGCCTTCTGCCGATTCAGCTTCGCATGGATCCTTTGCACCCTTGATGTAGGAGCTTCCATGGGAAGTCGGTCGCATTGTGGTTTTACTTCCGAGTAGACATGCAGGGGTTGTGCTGTTACCCTGCCCTCCCCCAAACTTTCCTAAGGTCGGAGTAGGGAACACATGGCCTGCCAGCTTTGCACTACAGTTTCCATCATCCCTGGTCATTGCCTGTGCAAGCTGGGGGGAGTCCCACCACGTCTGGAGGGGGAGTGTCTGAAATTCTTCAGGGCAGTTGTGGGATAGTGGCCATTCTGTTTTGCCTAAAACGCTCCTTGGGGCAGCGCCAGCCTACAACTCCCATGACTCCCAGCCAGCATGGGTGTTGTAGTCCATCTTCGGGGACCGCTCAGCCTTGCTCTTCGCCTGGACTGACATGCCCTCTGCCATCAGCAGAAGGTCCCCTAAGCCTCACCGGCCAGCTGAACTTCGCTGCAGGCTTTTGGCACGCCTGCCTCTTCCCTGTCCGTGCCCAAATTAAAAAAGAAAAAAGACACGAGGCAGGAAAGCAATCAGCCGCCCAAAGGAGGCGAGCTGTGCCAAAGAGGGGAATTAAGCGAACGGGCCCGGCTTCCCCTTGTGTGGCTCTACTGGTGCCTGTTTTACCTCCGCTGGAATTTTTCTGCTCCGTGAACTTGTGGTGCTCCTGAGGGTTTCCTCAGCCTCCCCTGGCTAGGTGGGCTACAGCGCCCCTCCTCTGCAGCCCCCATAGCCACCCAGTTCTGATCCTTGTACTTCAGACAAATGCTTCCCCTTGAGTCAGATTTCCCTTGGCCAGCAGATTCACCAGCCCTGGCTGCTGGCTTCTGAGTGGACCCCCACGTTCATAGGGACTAGTGTGTTTTGAATAACCAAATCTGATGCTCCCGGAGACAGATTCTGTGGCTTTTCTGGGCCTGCGTGACGAGGCAAGACTCATATTGATGAGGCCGGCTGCCCTTGTGAGGCTGAGGTGTGCGCGGCACCTAGATTTTATCTTTGGATTACCAGGCATTTGATGCGTCTGCAGGTTCTGAGCACAGACTTTGCATTTGCACAGAAATAAGGAGCATCCTTCTGGCACGACCTGGTCTACCTGGCTTCTGTCTTATGCATAGGGTGTGCCTTAAATACAATAGCTTCTGGGGCATAAGCAGAGAGACAGTACATTACACCAGGGGTCCAGAAACCCCAGAATTCCTTGGTGCCATCTAAGACGGTTTGGACTACAAATCCGAGAGTTCCTGACAGTTGGCCCTGCCTACTGGAGTTGATGGGAATTGTAATCTGAAAGCTCTGTAGGCAAACAGAATAAATATTTCTGATGATTAAAGTAACATCCTCTTTTCTGCCAAAAATGGTACTCGTCAAAGGTGAAGATGCAAGTAAAATCTTGGTTCGAACAGAATGTAGAAATGATCAGAAAGGGCATTGCCAGGTGCCAGCCAGGTAAATGGCTTTTAACTGCAAAGCCCTGTCTGAATGATATGTCTGCCAGTTGGCAGAAGGTGGTGGAGAGGGGGCCAACCTGCCTTCCTGAGGCAGGAAGTTCCTCAGGGGTGGCCCCAGAGAAGACCCCATTTCATGTCCCTATCAAACTTGCCTCAAACAATGTTAGGGCTGAGAAGCAAGTCGCCACCAAGTATCTGAAAATCCGGGCAACCTTACAGGGGAGAAGCTGAGCTATAGGAATGTATGTACGAGAACACAAGCAAGACAGTATCAATGTAGAAATAGAATTTATTCCCCCTTTTGCCTATTAATTGCCATTTCTGAGTCAAAGATAAAAAAAGGGTCCTCAAGTTTAGATACTATTGTAGCAGTCCTCTAATTTTTCCACTTTTGTGCCACCTTAGCTCTCTTAATTAATCGAGCTTTGCGTGTCCTATGCTATCAGGATGTTTAGATATTTGTTCCCTAGCTTCATTTATGGGCCTAATTCAGGGCATGTTGGACCCTTTTCATGCCAAATTCCCCTCTGGAGACGATCTGGGAATATATTCTAGCGATGAATGGGTGTAAAGGAGCTAAAACACCAGAAATAGACATTTCAGTTTAAAGCTCTTAATGTCAGTAACTAAACCTTAGAAGAGACGCTTCAGCCCAGAATGAGAAACCAACAGATAACTGGTGGCTGGGGAAAGGAGAAATTTCCAACTCTGGGTCCTGTTTGACCCCCTGATCGGCGGTATTTGACCTGCAGAACTGAGATTCTGTGCTCCTCTTCGTCTTGCTTGCACTGCAGATGAGGCTGAGTTTCGGGCTTTGGATATCGATGGCTGTTTAAGAAGGAATTAATCTGAGACTCTTGGGTGAAAAGAGCCAACCCTGGACTAATTTTCTGTTCTTAGACAAGGGCTGTGAAACTCTGCCCATTCCTTGGTGTGAAATTCTCCGCACCGTAGTTCAGGATAATGCAGGGTTTGGGCTGACTTTCCTGGCAGCTCATATCTGTGCTACACCCTGGGCGGCTTCAATAAAGATGCCGGGCAGGAGAAGGAGGAGGCCAAGCTGGGCTTCTACCTCACCTCCTCACCTGGTACTGGGGAATGGGGTGGCTCCCTTAGTCCACATTGTTGTCTTTTATTTATTTGGTTATTTATTTATTTAAAGTTTTTGTATGCCGTCCCCTTGCTATATAGCCTCGGGACGGCTCCCAGAAATAAATTAATATCATACAAATACAGTTAAAAACCCGGAAACACCTTGGCTGCACAATTAAAACCAATAAATATTAAACATTGTTAAAATATTGTTTGAATGAAAAGGTCTTAGCCTGGCGCCGAAAAACAAATAACGACGGCGCCAGGCGGACCTCTCTGGGGAGTGCGTTCCACAGATGGGGCGCCACCGCAGAGAAGGCCCTCCTCCGGGTACTCACCCTCCTAATATCTTTCACGGAGGGCTCCCGGAGAAGGGCCTCTGCTGCCGATCTCAAGGGGTGGGAGGGCAAATACGGAAGCAGGCGTCCCTTCAAGTATCCAGGTCCCAAGCCGTTAAGGGCTTTGTAGGTGATGACCAGCACCTTGAATTGAGCCTGGACTTCGATGGGGAGCCAGTGAAGCTGGTAGAGGACTGGGGTTATGTGAGAGTAACGCCCAGTCCCCATCGGCAACCTGGCTGCTCTGTTTTGCACCATCTGAAGTATCCGGACTGTCTTCAGGGGCAGCCCCACGTAGAGCGCGTTGCAGAAATCCAACCGGGAAGTAACCAATGCATGTGTCACTGTCGTTAGGCAGTCGTCCTCCAGGTAGGGGCGCAGCTGATGGATTAGCCGAAGCTGAAGGAAAGCGCTCCTCGCCGCTGCCATCACCTGAGCTTCCAAAGACAGCTTCGGGTTGAGGAGCACTCCTTTCCCCAGCCACTTTCCGTCCAAAGGTGGCCAGCGAGGGGTATAAAATCCACCCTCTGCCCTCCACAGGATCGGAAACATCAAGGAGCTCATTAAACCATGAAAAATTGACCTAAAATAGTCAGCAGTTCAGATAAAATATAAAAAGTCAACTGAATCTATAATCTGGCACAGCTGTAGGGAAAGTCATTTTTTCTCTGCTGCAAAATGTGGGTCAGAACCAGGCAAGAGGTTTTCAGCCACTTAAAGGGTTTTGGGTTCTGTTTTGTTTTTTGGGTCCCATTAGTAAGGTGACCACAACCAATCAGATTGGGGACAGCCACAATAGGGTTTTGATGGGAATTACTAATACTTTGAACTGAGCCCAGAAATCTTAGATCCCAACCTGTATGTCCTATCGCCATCGGTCACTTTTAGCCATAAGTGTTTGGGGTTATCTGTGCGGCCACCGGGACTGAGAGTCCAAGAAAGAAACAAAGCTGCTAGTCCTTATGAAAGCAGGCTGAGCCACACCCAACCATCAAACCAGAGAGGAGAGCCGAATTGCTCGTGTTACAGGAAACCAGATGCTGGCTGAGCATCAGAAGCAGTGCGACAATGGAGCCGGGGACTGAGGGAAGCCGTGGGCCGTCCCACACTGGAGGTATTCAAGATGCCAACTGCTAGGGATGCTAGGGCTGGACCCCGTGGCTTCTTCTAATTCCCTTGCAACTCTACTGTCTGTGCTTCTTTTATCATGTGCAGCGGCCCAGGGGTCCCCATCATGCCTGTGACCATCACAAACCCTTTTAATAAGGTTGCAAAATGTCAGCCTCCTCCTCTCTCTAGCTGCGGCTTTGCCCCTTCCAGGCTCGCTCTGCTTTTCCTCTCGTTTAGTTCTCCTTTAACTAGCCAAGCCCCGGAGCGGCGATTCTGTGGCTGCACACCTACTCCCCAGGAGACCTGTTGTGGTGGACTCCACAGCAGTTCCTGAAATGTCCTGGAAAGGGTGAGATCTCCTCCCGCTCTCGCAGTCATCATCCCAAACCAAGTGTAAGAAAGCCTCGCTGGCGTTTCTCGGACGGAATCCACAAAAGTCCGACTTTCTCCAGATCGTGGCCTTAGACAAGCCATCTTTCTTTTTAAGCACCAGATTGGTTTCCCATCTCCTTGCAATCAAACTTGCAAGGTTTTGCTTTTATTTTAAGGTTTAGTGTCCAGCTTGTAAGGAATATATTAAGCTTTGGTGGTGGGGTTTTTCGTTTTGGCTGAAACGTTGCTTGGATGAATATCCTTAGTGTCTTACAACAGGATAAAAACATGTAAAACTGTAAAGCAACTTAAAGACAAGATCCTATGCATATTTAGATGGGAAAAGACCTACAATTCCCAGTATGCCCCAGACAGCTCAGGCACGCTGGGCTTTTTCCTGCCTAAATGTACATAGCATTGCACTCTTAATACAGCTAAAAACAATTTGCTGTTTCAAAATTGGGTCCACTAGAAACAATTCAAGGTTTCAAATAGCGATTTTGCCTCTTGGTGAAGTTGAAACTTTCAGAAAGCCAACATTTTAAAGGTCTGCCAGTGTGTTTAAGGCTGCATTTGTCCTCTTCTTGCTAACCCCAAATATTCTTCTCTCCTTCCAACGCTTAGGGTAAACTGTGCCCCTGTACATGTTTCCATAACTCTGCTTCTCCGCTCTTCTCCCTGCGTTGATGCCCAGTTGAGGTTGTTTCTGCTAACCCCTCTTTCTTTCCAATCCCCACCCCGCCCCAGCCTAGCACCGTTGGAATGTTAATTAGCATCCAGGATTTAATTAATTCGGCTGCCAATTAGTGCTGTGCCGGGGGAGGGGGCTGGAGACTGGGGGCACAGATGGTTCTTTATGGGCTGGCACCGTGCCACCTTCAACGGCGGCTGGGGTGGGCGAGATGAAGACTCGCGTGCATGCGTGCGTCGGGTGGCGATGGGGGTGTCTCTCCTCTGGAAGGGAAGCTGGGCTTGGTCACACACACACAGCCCCGCTCTCCCCACCCCCAGCCCCCGGCCGTGGTTGGCATCAAAATCAGGGCACCTGCACCAGAGAAGGTAGCTGAGACGGGTGCTAGGCTGAGTGCGGTGCAGGAGAGAGAGGCAGCGAGGAGGGGAGAGACGGGGCACGGAAAGAGAGGGAAAGAAAGAGAAGAGGGGAGTACTGTTGCACCAGTGATGTTTTGGAGGAGAGAAAGAGCAGGGAAGCCGAAGATGACTCGAGCGAGAGAGCCATTGCTAAGGACGGATGGAGACAGAAGGATGGGGGAGGAGGGGAGGGGAGGAAGGAGGTGGCATATGCCAGCCCGATACCCGGAGCGATTCTGCGTGGGGGAGGGGCGATGACAGCTGGCACGGAGCAGCCGCCCGCCCGCCCCCCCTTCCCTCTGCGGCATTCGCTTCGCTCGCCAGCTCTAATGCCAACCGGGCGGGGTGTGGGGTGGGGGAGAGGCAGAGGGAGAGATGCCAGGTTGGTGCACGAGGACGGCCCAGTGTGGGCCTGGCGCTGGGGTGGGGTGGGGTGGGGTGGAGGGTGGGCATGGCCGGCCGGCAGGGGGGGAGGGAGGGAGGGAGGGAGGGGAGGAGGCAGCAGCTGGCACGGCTGTGCCCGCGGGGAGACGGCGGCAGAGGGCCGGCGCCACGGACTGGCACCGGGGTGGGGACTGGGGCGGAAGGCGTGCATTCCCGGCGCTGGCACCGTGCCGCCGGACTCCTCCGTGTGCCGTGACACCTGCCGGCGGGTGGGGAGGCGCAGGGGGCGAGCAGCCCCCGGGGAAGCGGAGGGGCTCGGATGGCGGCAGGCGGCGGGGACCGGACCCGGGCAGGGCGGCGGGTGCTCGGGCGAGGGACCGGGGAGAGGGCGAGAGCGGGGTCTGCAGAAGGGGCTTGCTTGTGCGGGCGGCTGGCGCTGGGCAGGGTGGTTTGCCAGGGGCGGCAGGCGAGCCCAGTGCCTGGGGACGGGCAGGATGAAGCCCCCTGGGTGTGCCTCTGTGGGCACGACGCAGGCAGGGGCGCCCGACAGATCCGGCATCGGCGCCCCTTCGCCCTCCCCCTCGCGCTGGCACACCTGTGCCCGTCGGAAGTTGGCACCGAGTCAAAGCCAGTCGGGTGGGCATTGCCCGCATTGGCACGTGAATAGAGTCGCTGATCTTGGCACTGCGGCAAACAGCCGGAAGGAGAGAAGAATGGAGAGCCGTCGCTGCCCAGGCACAGCCTGGGAGACGCCGGCGGGCACGGGGGAGCGTGGGCATGGCAGGCGGGTGCCCCGGCGGCCCTGAACTGGGGGGACATCGTTCCTTCTCGCCCCATTCCACCCCATCTCCAACCTCTCGCCTTTCTTTTTCTCAGACGTCGGTCCCTGCTCACTGTACGCTGTGGATCGGGAATGTTTCGGGTCAAGACCGGGAACTGAACGGCTCTGGAACCTTCTCTCCGTCTCCACGGATATTTGAGGTTAGAGTCCATGTTTTTTCTCTTAGGCCTCCAGAAATAGGAATTGTGGTTTCTCTGATAGCAAATTTGGGGGAGCTGATACGAGAGGTGTTCTGAGTACGTATGTTGGGTGGGTGTGGTGGAGTATTATGGGATGGGTGTGGCGGATGCTCAATTGTCCTTCATGAAACGCTCAGGGAAAGCTTCCTTCTGATTGGTGGCGTGGGGGACTGAGGGGAACAGTCATTTTCATAACTACTCACAGCGGGTTTGATGTTGGCAGCGACCACTTGGGTGCCACTTTGGCTAAAAGTTGCCCTCTCTGAAAAGGATGAAAGAATGCGAAGTCGCACGACGGCCAGAATCTCAAGGTTTCGATGCTCTGAGTGGGTCTCTCAGCTCTTCTTATTTGAGAACCTGAAATGAGTTTAGTCGTGGGAATTGCAAAAGCAGATTTTCAGTTATCCTTTTTGTGGTCTCAGTGACAACAGAGATTAAAATTAGTATTTTTCAATGGAAACTGCTGTCCTCTTAACCACCCCCATTCACTTTAAAATTTGATGTAACTTTGCACATTAATTCGTTCTCTGGAAAGAGTCGAACGGGTGTCCATAACTTTCCAAGTAATGTGGCGCATAACATGATCTTCTCTGTTTGCACTCAGAAGTAAGTCCCAGTGAATTCAAAGGAACTTAGTCCCAGGTGAGTACAGGAGTAAAGTCTTCACTCCTTAACAGGGGAAAAAGCCACCGTCCCCCAACTAATTAAAAATGTTTTGATAAAGATTATAAGGTTTTATGGCTTAGGTGCTATTCATTTGGAGTGTGTGATCTAATGCTCATCTGAATTCGTATTTAAAATCCTTCCTTTCCCCTCCCGCTGGGCTTCTGAAGGTGCTGGTTTTGTTTGCGTTTTCTCATCTCATAACCTTCCTTCATTGGCATCACTGGCTTTCTTGCCGTCCAAATTCTTTTCCTGGCCCTCAACTACTGTCACTACGGTCTGTGTGAGATTTAAACTGGGAGTTTCTCCTTCCTTTGCGAAAACAAGGCTGCAGACCTTCCATGTTTTGTTCCCTGAGCCCTTGAAAAGCTCACGGACGGGTCGTGTCATTGCAGGAGCTCACGCATCTGCTGCAGGAGGGTTTGGCCCCACGATAAAGCTAGGCTTAATCTAGGTTTACCTTCAAGTCCTCCCTGGTTAGGAACTTCTCTAAACTGTATTACTTGAGTTGAAAGAGACATGTAGATGGCTTAGAACAAAGATTCCTGATTAAAATCTGATTAAAACCCCACGTTTTAATCTGTGATTAATAAATGACTTGATTAATCATGTCTATTGAGTCTTCAGCCTTAATAAACTCTGAGAGACTATTTTCCTCCCAGAGAATTATTCTCCGTTTCCAAAAGCTTTAAGGCAAAATCTGCCAAAATCAGCAAGCAGAGTTCCCGTCCACATACACAGAGAAGTCCCTTTCCATCCCATTCCAGGCTCTTTCAGAAACCATCCTTGCCTGTTTCTTGTTGGCTCACCATCAACTGATTTTCCCCGCATACCAGTTATTCCTATAAAGAACTGGAATTTAATTTCGATGCATGTTTTCAAGTGCAAAACAAACTCACAAACCTTAAATTTGTATTATATTTTGGGAAGACCAATAAGCTGTAACAATTCACACCAACGTTGATCTGAAAATTATAGGACTAAATTTAAAGCTGTGTTCCTTGGTGCATTTATACTGGATCCTTGGTAAATTTGTAGTGTTGCTTTTAACATGTAAAGCCCTTAATACTTTGGGTCCTCCTTAGCCTAAACGCTGCTTTCTCACCTTTGTTCCATCCAGCACTTTAAAAAGCTTACTCTGGACACCTGCTTGACTGTTCTTACCCCATCCTGGCTTGGAATGTCATATCCAGACAAAGTAGATTAGGTACACAAATCTTTAGTTGCAACTGTACTTGGGTCACTGAACCTAAAAAAGGACTTTGTAGAGTTGGAAAAGGGGCAGAGAAGGGCAGCTGAAATGATCAAGGGATTGGAGCTAAGCTCCCTACGAGGAAAGGTTATGACCTCTGGGATTGTGCAGGTTAGGGAAAAAGACAAGGAGAGGAACGATGACAGACAGTGCGGACAAGCTAGGCACGGAGACATTGTTCTCCCGTTCATAGTACTGCGACGGGGTCATCCTGTCAAGCTGATGGGTGGAAGATTGCGATAAAAGGACAGACCTCTTCACTTAGCCCAGAGTTAAATTATGGAATTCACTTCCGCGAGATGTACTGGTGGCCCCCAACTTGGACGGGAGGGGAAGTATTAATGTCTGTTAGTCCTGTTGGCTGCTGGTCCTGTTACCCTCCAGAATCAGAGGCCGTGTACGCAGGTGCAGCCGTTGGTGCTGTTGCACTCAGTGACCAGCTTGTCTGTTTCCCGGGGGCAGCCGGCCGGCCGCGGTGTTGGCCACATTGGACTTGAGAGTGCTCTGGACTGATCCAGCAGGCTCTTAGCTTGCGGGGCCTTCTCTACAGTGGCACCATCAACTACGCAAAAGCAGTAAATCTGGTGCCCACATTGGCTAAGGCACATTGACAGCTTTAGCTCATGTCTCCCCTTAGTGGCATGGTGAGATTTTATAACTTTTTCCGCCTCTGGTTTGTTGTCGTTGCTATTCATGCTATTTGGCATGGTCGTTCTTATGTAAGTCTTTGTACATTGCCCTGGAATCCATTTGGATGAAGGGTAGTTTGGAAATGGTTTAAATAACTAAAATAAATATGCAAATATACAGAGGCATTTTCAGTGAGGAGTCCCAAATGCAGGACTTCGGCTCTCTTATGGAATTATTTTATGCAGCGCTACTCAGAAACAAATTCCACTGAGCTGAATGGGCTTACATTTTAGTATTTATTTCTTATATAGTTTACGACCTCAGCCTCTGAACCATTAAAGTCTGAGAGTCTAAAGTTTGGCTCTGGGCAGACATAATCCATAACCATACCTTGGTTTTCCTTAAGTATATAGTTATGTCTGGATACCTGCTGAACCATAGTTTGTGGATCAGCCAAAAATCCAGTATAGGCAAAGGTACAGAATGCTGGGAAGTGTAGTCAAAAACCCAGATTGGAAGACACTGCCCTTAGAATGGAATAGTTGGAAAGAAAATCATGATTTCGTCGCTTTGACTGGCAAATGAATGGATGTCTGAAGAATGGCATTTGGTCTGTACTGCAAAACAGTAGCTTGGTGCAAGCATTTTCAGGGCCTGGTTCTGTGAGGGAAGGAAATGCCTGCGTTGCAGATGTTGGAGCCACTTCAAATCTATTCCGTGGTCCTGGATCATCTTCACAAGATTAATTCCCCAGGCATCTTTGTGATAAAATGGGCTACTCGGTTAAGTTTTGATCTGGCTCAGACCTGGAGTGCAGGTGAACTGTGCATGTGAATGAGAATATATGAAGAAAAGGAGGATGTGTTTATGTTTGTCTGTACCATAACAGCCATACCATACATTTGTCTGTACCAAAAGACCCGGAAACCTAGCCATCTGAAACTTGGCGTGTCTACTAGGGGGACTTCTGGGTTATTTTGTTTTTTCAGCTGCATTGATTTATTTTAATTAATATAAATTCGCCCATGTGGTTGCAGTTTGCTGTAGCATCTTGAGGGCTGGCATCTCTGACTGGCTCATGATTTCGCGGTCTATACAGTTTGAAGCTGGGGGAGAGTTTAGATGGGGGGACAATTCTCACCCCTGTGGGGCAGCCTTCGATACCCCCCCCCATTAGGGGGCTTTGCAGAGCTTGTGGCTAGGGGTGCCAGCGGGCATTTTGGGTGGTGTAATGCCTGTCCGACTCTGACACCTCCAGATGTCCTTTAGAAGGCGTCTCGGAATCAAACTGAGATTTATTCCTACGTATGGAAAGCTGGGTATGTTCGCTGCTAGACCGTTCTAGCTGAAGAGGGCTGATTATCGTGTTGATTGGCTTATGTTGCATTAAGAAGAGTTTAATCAGTCCTGTGTAAGTGGCAAAATATTTTTGCTAATCATTGCTGGTAATGATTTTGCAATATCCCCCTAATGTGAAATGTGCAAGAGAGGAGCTTTTGTACGGGAACTGGAGAGAAATTGGTCTATTTTCTTGGCACTGATGTGCATGAAGGGTCTTAAAGGATTTGTCAGTAAGGAGCTGACATATAGCTTTTTGTTTTGGAGGGGCAAAAAATAAATTTCCCATTACTAAGAGGTGGGGCTTGATTTGAGCCAGAGCGGGACACTGGTTTACCTCCAAAACCTGTTTTCCAGGGCCGCAGTTTGGCCCTGGGAGAATGCTGAAATGGAGAGAAGCATAAATGCCACCAAGCCGATTCAAAAGTGGAGAAATTGTGTGTGGTGACATCTGTTCTGGAGTGTACCATTGTGCACCACTGATAGGGTGGAGCAGGATGGGACCAAGTAAGGCAAGGAGTGGTTAGGCTGGGAACTTTTCCTCTGGCACACTAGTTTTTTGTGAACAGGGAGTTGTGTGTGTGTGTGTGTGGGGGGGGGGGGGTTGTTTTTGCATTGGAACCTTCCAAATATATCTGTTTGAAATGCTACATTCTAGGAAGGTCCGTACCAAGTGTGGCTTCTGGCTGTTTAAAATGTGGTTTGTTTCCTTTGAAAAGAAAGCACATGTGGACAAAGGGAAAGCCTCATTCTGTCTCCATCGGGATAAAAATGCAAGTCCTTCTTGCCTTTACTCCCTTTGGAAGAAGTTGCCACAAGCAGAGGAGAAACAGGATCTTGTCCTCGTCTGCACAGCACCCTGAGCTCTTCTCCCTCCCCTTTGCTTTCCACCTGCCTGCGCACAGGTGCAAAATTCTTTTTTGTTTGAGCATTTGGCTTCTATAACAGGACACAATTCCATGAGGACTAGAAATCACTTTATAAAACAGAATCCCGACACTGTCCAAAACCGAAACCCCAAGCTAGACAGCCTTCTCCATAAACCCTCCGAACTTTCTAGCTGTCTATTGTCCAGAATGTTATATCTGTGCCTGTATTTCTCTTAGTTTATATTAATTGCTGAGCTAAAAGATGCATGAGAGAAAGAGAGGCATTTTATGGGGATTTGCCACATGGGGGGTTTGCTGATGGGTCTTAATCCAGCATCCATTGGACATGTTTTATTCCTTCTCCTACCTTCAAAAATTATGGGTTGGGCACAGCAAGGCTATAGGTGGTGTGGGAATATCACAGAGGAGGGATGTGGGCACCACTGGACTAGCGAAGATGTTGTGGGTCCCACTCCCTATGGAAGGCGGAATAGGGGATGTACTAATGGTTTTCCATTGAATTTATGGTTGTTGGGGGGGGGATTAAAACGCAGGCCTCCCCCATTCTAGGGCTAAGTCTTTAGTCTACTAGGCTCGGTAGCCTTTGTGGACTTCGATGGGATCTGCCCCAACTCTAAAAGTGTCCAAATTCGGTTTCTAACGCCATGTCCTGGCATAACCAAAATGGCACCCCTTTCCCTAGCAGGAGAGCTTTGGAAACCAGGCCTGGCTTTTCCCCAGTGGGAGAATCACAGAGCAAAAACTGCAGAAACCCCCCTACCTTTCCCCAAAAAGGTACGGGGGCCCAAGAACAAGCGAGAACACTTGCACATTCTTCTTGGGCGGAAGTGAACGGCGGGAGATAGGAGTGCAGAAGGGGGTGGGGTTGGCCGGTAGGGCCAGCGTGCACCGAGCGGTGCGAAATGCCACACGGGCGCCTGTGGCAGCGGCCCTCGCGGGGGACACGCTCACACCTGCGCAACCGCATCTGCCCTCCTTATTTAGGGGGGAAGAATTGGCCAGTGCGCTCATCATACCAGGATCCCGGGGTTTAGCAAACGACCGTTTGCTCGCATGAGACAAAAATCCAAAGGGCGCCTCGGAGGATTTATGTTGTGGCGAGGTTAAGCATCGTTCGTGCTGGACCTCGGCGTGGCAAATCACATCAGCTGCTCCCTTCCTGACCTCGCTTCCTCGGTCACGTTGCAGTGTGAGTTTTGAGTTTAATTTTGGTGAAATTTTCAGAGGGGGTTGGCTATGAGGCAGTATAGAAATATAGATTGATCAAATAGCTAGAAATGCAAGACCAGAGAGCTCAGCACAAGAAACCTTGAGCCGGTATTTCTTTCTAAAAAGTCTATGCTGCAGCGGATTGCATAAAAAATAAAGGGTGGGAGTATTATCTGGACCACAGAACGGTTCACCATTTTGGCCACTTGCCATTTTGAATTTCTTTGCTGTTGGCTTTTTCTCTTAGCTAAATCAGTTGTTTGAAAATACTGGGATCGCCTGCCTTGAAACTGAACTGGACTGAAAAACATTAGTTTTCCTTCCGTGAGCATTGCTTGTTCCAGGGGTTTTAAAGCAAGAAGTGTTGTGACATATTTTGCTTTGAGAGTACAGCTACGTTGTCGTAATGAAGGGCTGGCAGTTCAGGACTCCTGCTACCCCACAATTTTGTCTTGGGTTTTGTATCCACAAGACTTAAAATTCTCCGAGCTCCGACTTGCAGTAAATTGCAAACTGCATCTAATACTAGCTGATGGATGCAGCGTGCCGGCGGTTTAGGGACTCTTCTTTCAATCTATGCAGTGCAATCAAAGATCAAAACACATTTTTAAACACGGCAGTGTTGGTTGCATGCGGACGTAAAGGCACAGGAAGTTTTAGGGTAAGGAAAGCAAAACCGGGTTCATCCCAGCTAATGAACTGTAACTGAGTAACTGCGGCCGGTTAACGTAGGTGCCTTGATGAGTAATCCACAAGAGCAGCAAGATCAATATAATTCTTACTTCTGCTATCCCCCTCATTCCCGATATTTATAGCCCAGCCAGTACCTCCTGCCAAAAGCACGGTTTGTATTTTTTCAGGTCATCTCTTTAATATAATTTTTATTTCTTTTTATTTTTTATCGTTCCCCATCCCCCCCTTTAAATACACAACAGAAAGACATTTCCCCCATTCTGGGGTGTAGAGTTAGGGGGAGAAGAGGGGTCTGAGGAAAACAAGGGGGCCACAGGTGAGCCCCTGTTTCAACCCATCCCTCCTTAACACCCCCACCTATAGTTTGTTTGGTTATGTGTGTTTGGGGACTCTTTGCATCCCCTTCTCTACCCCACAGGTTTCCACTTTCATCAACTTCTTAAAATTCATGTCCATCTTTGTTGGTTGGGTGGGTGTAAAAAACACGTAGCAGGAATGAAAAGAACAAGAAAAGAACCCCAAAAGAACTGACACAAAGAGGAAGGGGAAATGTGAGGGCGTAACTTTTTTCTTCATCTTATGTCTTTAAAAAAAATTATTTCCAGTTTGCTTTCTATTATTCTTTTTGTTGGTGGGTATTCTCTCTCTCACTGTTGGTTTTCTTTTTTCTTTTTGGTTATTGTATAGAAGTTTTTAAGAGCTTTGGATTCATAAAGAGGGTTTGTGTTTTTTCTTTTTTTTTTCTCTTTTTCTTTTTTTTGCAAGGACGTCGGCACTCGGCACATGGTCTGTGCTTCTGACGGAAGGATCCTTCTGCTTTTTTTTCTACTTCTTTTCTTTTTTTTCTTTTTAAAGCCATCGGAATAGGATTTGTGTCGTTTCCCGCGCAGAGACGGAAGTCACGTCTATCAGGAGGAAAAAGACAGTGAGGTTGTCGGTTTTATTTGGTTCCCCGGTGCAGGTAAAGACCCAACGGGGAGGAGGAGGAGGAGGAGGAGGAGAGAGAGAGAGAAAAAATGGTGGGAAAGAAGAGAGAGGGTGCGTCTTTCTTTCCCTGTTTGGTTGCTGTTCAAGTCGTTCAAATCCATCAACAGTTCGGGAATCTGTCCATTCATCCTTGAAGGTAATTATTATACATCATGGGGGGAGCACATGCTCTTGTGAGGGTGGAGGTGGGCCGAGTCAGTTCCTCATCTTTGCCCCCCTCCCCCCTTAAGTTTTGTCTCCTTGGGTTAATAGGTTTCTTTCTTTCTGTCCATTCTTTTTGTTTGCTTTGCTTTTTTTTGGCCTTTTTCAGTTGGTAGCACAGTAAAAGGGTGGAAGGTAAGTGTGAGAGAAGGAGCTCAACCAGGGCGTGCGCGCGCGTGTGTGTGTGAGAGAGAGAGAGAGAAAGGGGAGACGTGGTTGTCGTGGGTCAGGATCGAGCCAGCATCTGCCCCGGGCAGGGCAGGGGGCAGAGGGAGGGCGGGCGGGCAGGGGAGGGGCGCGGGGGTGCTTTGTGCCGTGGGAGGCCACATGGGGCTCAGGGCGAAGAGGGACCTTGGGACATTTCCCAGAAGGGACGGGAGAGATGCCTCCTTGGCATACAAAAGGGCCGAGGGAGGAGAGCGCTTGCCTGCCCAGACGGGGAAATGGCGGGGATCGTCTTGCCCCAAAGGGGGGAAAGATCTCTGGATAGTGAAGGGGGTGCAGAGTCCTGGACGGAGGCGTGTGGAAAAGGAAGAACTCTGGGGGCACATGCATAAGCTGCAGGAGGAGGAGGATTTGGGGACTCCAGGTAGGTCGGGGAGACCTGTTAGCGGTGACTCTGGGTGTGGCAGGGAGGGGTTGACGGCTTGGGCAGCAGTGCTGGTCCAGGTGGGACCCAGGTAGCTGGCACCGGCCTCCTCGGCCAATCCTTAGCAGCGCCTGCAGCAAGAGGGCCTGGGGAGGGAAACGGATGCCCTACAGCCACCCTTCCCAGCCTGGCTCCCCCCAGGCGTCCTGGCCTGAAATTCTCATAATCCCCAGGAGCACACAGCCACTCCAACTAGGATTATGGCATTGCCAGGGGACCCTTCTGGAGAGAGCCACGCCAGGTGGAGGGCTCCAGGGCCTTCCCAACGGGCGGGCGGGCGGGATTTCTGCGAGACTAAGCTCGGCTCAGCTGGGTCTCCCCCGGATGGATGGGCTTTGTGGTGGGAATCCTGGGAGGGCCCTGGGCTCGGTCAGGCAGCCATCTCGCGTGTCTACAGATCACGTCCCTCACTGGCACCAGGGAAGGGTGGGGTGGCGGGGTGGGACGGGACGGGCCGAGGGGGTCCCCGAGCGGGCGCCCATCCCTCTGCTGGCTGGTTCGTCGGCCATTTTCTCTCTCGACCGGTGGCAGTGTAGCATCCGTCTCTATAAAGCTAGAAGTGTTGTAGAGGTAGCATTACTTTTTGGGTTGGAGTCCGAGTGAGGTAATTTGGATTCCTCTTTGGCAAACACCGATGCGGTTGCTGCGTTGGAGCCGGCCTTGCGCCGGTGGGCGCTGGAGCGCAGGTGGGCCCCCAGCGCCTCGCGCCCGCTGACGAGCACCTCGCAGGCCAGGCAGTGGTAGGTGCACACGGGCACCCGCAGCGGGGCGGGGGCCGCGGGGGGCTGGCGCCCGAAGTAGCAGAAAGCGGCCTGGTGGGCGGCGGCCGCCCCCTCGCTCTCGAAGGCCGCCTTGCACTGGCGGCACAGGTACTGGTGAGTCACGTCAACTGTCGAGATGCCGGGCGCCTCGGGCACCTCGACGGGCGGCTCGGGCGTGGGTGTGGGGAGCAGCGGGCTGGGCAGCAGCCCCATAAGTGTCTGAGGTATGACGGGGTTCATGGGGAACAGCCCCTTCTTCATGCCGTAGAGCTGCTGGAAGTAGGCCCCGGGCAGCTGGGCCCCGAAGAGCGAGGGGGCGGCCGCCGCGGCCGCCGCGGGCAAGGGGAAGGGCAGGAACTGGCCGCCCAGCAGGGCCGGCACGGCGGCCTTCAGCGTCTTGAGGCTCTTCAGCGTGGCGGTGGAGGACAAGGAGGGCTCCTGCACGGAGTTCGAGGCGGGGTCCGCCTGGCCGTCGCTCGGGGAGGTCTCTGGAGCAGGCGCGGGCTCTGTGGAGGGGCCGAGCTGGGCCGGTTCCGGCGTGAGGCGCTGAGGTAAAGAGGGCCCTGGCTGGGTGGATGCCAGCGACGAGCTCAGGGCCCCCGAGGAGGAGGAGGAGGAGGAAGGGCCTGCGCGGGCGACAGAAAAGAGCTGTGAGGGGCTGGGTCAGCTGCCCGCCCGCCGGCATGGCTTCCCACCCCCTCAAGGTTTCCCTCCCTCCCTCCCTCCCTCCCTTCATCCTTTCCCTCCATGAATGGTGAAGGGGGGCATGTTAAGAGGCTGGTGGGCCTCCCGCTACTTCCCCTGCCTGAAAACGGAGCCCGTCTGCAGGGGGGGGCGGGGGGTGGTCCCGGCCCACTTTTTGTGCAAAGAGGCTCCTGCCATCCAAAATATGCAGCAGAAGTCTCAGGAACGGGGTGGAAGGAGAGGTTCCCACGTGAGGGTGAAGACGGGAGGCAAGGACCCACGTGCCAAACGGGGTGCTGCTTGGAATAGCGAGGACACGAGCAGGTTGCCCAGACAACTGTTTTGGGGCGGTGGGCAAGGGAGTTGGGGAGCCGGTGAAAACTTTCGGGGAGGAGACGGTCCTCTGGCGGGAGTTAAGCAGGAGCTCGTCAGCAGCCCTGAGTAAGCTGAGCCGAAGCCAGGCTGAGCCCCGGAGGTGACGTACCTTACCTCTTGACCAGCCACTCACCTGGCACAAAGGGGGGCATGCTCCCAAGCGACGACGGCGGCGCGGTGGGGGGAGGCCCCGGCGCCCCCAGCCTGGTCGGGGAGGGGGTCCCTTTATCGGGCACCAGCTCGTAGCACTTGCTCTCGCTCTTGAGCTGGGCTTTGATCGCCTCCTTGAGTCGGGCCAGGTGGCCGTGGGAGAAGAGGTGTCCGCGGCAGGACACGTAGAAATCGTACTTGACCTCACAGTAGGGGCACTCAGTCTGCGCCTTGGCGCCGGGGGGGCCCTCGTCCCCGCCGCTGCCGGCCCCGCTGCTGGCCGCCTTCGCCTTCTTCTCCTTGGCCCGCGCGTTCTGGAACCACACCTGGATCACGCGCTTGGGCAGCCCGATCTCCTCCCCCAGGACCTCGCACTCCTGCATGGTGGGCGTGCGGTAGGCCTCGTAGCAGGCCTTCATGATCTTCAGCTGCAGGCTGGACATCTGGGTGCGGTAGCGCCGCTGGCCGAGGGAGTCGTGCGAGCCCGCGGGCCCGCCATCTGCGGCCCGGCTCCGGCGGCTGCCGGAGAAGTCCAGATCGGCCAGCGAGGAGGAGGAAGACGAGGAGTCGCTCAGCTCCCCTCCGGACAGGCTCCGCTCCTCGTTCTCCTTGTGCGCCTCCTCTTCGGCCATCTCTTCCTGCATCTGGGGCTCAAGGGGAGCCTCTGGCTTTGCCGGCGGTGGCGGCAGGCTCACTGTGGGGAGGCTGGCGGTAAAGGAAGCCCCGTAATGGACGGGAGGGTCACGTGGCGGAGGGTTGAATTTGGGGAAGGCGGTGGGGAGCACCGGCGGGAGCTTGCTCCCCGGGTTGGCGGTGCCGGAGTTGCACCGGAACTGGCCCTTCCTCTCCCGGGCTCTGGTGTTCTGGAACCAGACCTGCACCACCCTCTTCTTGAGCCCGACTTCCTCGGAGATGCAGTCCAGCATTTTCCGGGTCGGGTTGGAGTCCTGCATGTACCAGCGGTACAGTATCTCCAGCTGCTCGGGCAAGATGGTCGTGCGCAGGCGCTTGTCCCGGGGGGGCTCGCCGTCCCCCCCAGCCACGCTGGCGCACTCGCTCCCCGTGGGCGACAGGCTCCCGTCGTCGTGCTTCCGCTTCGGCGCCCGGGAAGCATCCGGGTGGGGGGCGCGCTCGCCAAATGCCAAGGGCCCTAGCTCCAGGGCGGGCTGGGGGGCCGCGGCCGCCGGCGGAGGGCCGGCGCCTGGCGCGTGGCTGGCCCGGTGGATGCCGAGGAGCTCCGCGCTGGAGAACTTGCTGGTGCACTGGTCGCAGGGGTGGCCGCCGGATCCCTCCGCCGGGGCGACGGGCGCCTCCTCCTCCAGGGCCTTCTCCCCGGCAGCCTCTGCCTTCGCTTCCCCATCGGCGCCCGCCGCCCCCTGCGGCTCGTCCTCCTCCTCCTCCTCCTGCTCCTCTTCCTCGGGGGCCTCGTTCTCCTCCTCGGCGCCGTCGCCCTCCCCTTCCTCGGGCTGGTCGTTGTAGCACTTCTTGAGGTGGCGGACCAGCTCGAAGATGCAGCGGAAGGCCGCCGGGCACTTCTTGCAGGCGGGCTGCACGGCCGGGTGGCCGCTGCCCACGCTGGCGTCGCTGCCCCCGCACTTGCGGGCCTTCTGGCGGGCGTTTTGGAACCAGACCACGATGACCCTGTTGGGCAGGCCCAGGAGCTGCGACAGCCGCTCGACCTCGCCGTCTTTGGGGTAGGCGCTGGACTCGAAGAAGGACTGCAGGGCCTGGGACTGGAACTCGGTGAACTTGGTGCGGGAGAAGCGCCGGGTGCTGGGGAAGCTCCCCCGGGGGGCGTCCAGCCCTCCGGGGCCGCCGTCCTCATCCTCGCCCCGAAACCACAGCGACTTCAGGCGCTCAGGGGACACGCGGGCCGCCTCGCTCTCCGGGGGCGGCACCACCACGGGCAGGGGCTGCATCAGAAATGGCGGGCAGAGCGGGGGCATCTCCAGGGGCACGGGGGCGGGCGCCACGGGGACGGAGCTGGTCTCCACCACACTGGGGGCGGCGGTGGGGGCGGCCGGGCTCTCCACCGGCAGCGTGGCCGGGGGCGGGGGGTACATGCTGTCGTAGCTCTTCCGGAACTGCGCGGCGTAGCGGCTGAGGGCCTCGAAGGGCAGGAACCGCCGGTGCACGTGCTCCTCGTGGGTCTTCAGGATGAGCATGTTGGAGAACTGCTTGCCGCACGAGCCGCACTGCAGCTTGCCCGCGGGGGGGCGGGGGGGCACCGCCGGGGCGGCGGCCGAGGGCTGCTTGCCCTCGTTGTACTGGATCACCAGCTCGAAGCCAAAGTTCTCCAGCAGGGCCCTGGCCGCCGTGCGGGAGGCCTCGCTCCCCGGCGGGTTGCCCTCGGCCTCCTCGGCCTCGGCCTCCTCGGGCGGCTCGGGCTTGCCGGAGCTGCCGCCCGCCGGCGGGGGGTGCTCCTCCTTGGGCGGCAGGGGGGGCAGGAGCACCGGCGGGGTGGTGGGCAGGGTCAGGGCGGGGGCCGCCAGCGCCAGCTTGGGGGCCACCTTGAGATCGTGCAGGTAGAACGGGAGCAGCAGCTGCTGCTGCTGCTGCTGCAGCTTCAGGAGGGACTCCGGGACCAGCGGGAAGGGGGGCAGCAGCGGCGGCGTGAACAGCGGGGCGGGGAAGCGCTGCAGCTCGGCGGCGGGGGGCGCCAGGAAGGGGAGGGCCGGCACCTGCACGCAGCCGGGGGCCTCCGCCTCCAGCGAGGCCTCGCCGGGGTGCTCGGCCTCGGCGGGCGGCAGCTCCGCCTTGCCGGCGGCCTCCATCTTGGCCACCCGGGAGCGGGTCTGGTGCAGGACGGAGCGCATGTGGATCTCCAGGGTGGAGCTCTGGTTGTACGAGACGCGGCAGGTGGTGCACTTGTAGGGCTTGTCCGAGGACGGCTGCAGGGCCCCCGGGGCGCCCGACTCGCCCCGCGATGGCACCGAGGGGTCGGCCGAGGCCTTCTTCATCTTGTGGAGGTGGGAGACGGAGTTGTAGTGCACCAGCAGGATGTTCTTCTGGGTGAAGGATTCCTTGCAGACGGTGCACTTGTACGGCCTGGCCGGGTCCAGGAACTTATCCAAGGCAAAATTGGTTGCCTTGCGGTAGGAGAGGGGGTGTCGTGGGTCTTGGCTGGGGGGGGCCAGAGGGGAGGCCTCGGGGGGCTCGGCGGGGAGATGCGAGAGCGGCGGTGGCTCGTCGGTGGGAGCGTTTGGTCTCGGAGGGTCTTCCTCTTCGGACTCCTGTGCAGGTGGAGGAGGAGGAGGAGGAGGAAGAGGAGGCACAGGAGGAGTCGCAGATGTGGGAGGGTGCTTCTCCAGTGGCTTGGCAGGAGCAGGTGGGTCTGGGGAGGCGGGCGCAGCAGGCAGCGGTGTTCCGGGGCAAAGCGCAGGAGTTGGGGGCGCTTTCTCCCCTGTGGTCGCTGCTGGCAAGGGAAGAAGGCAGAGACAGAGATCAGAGTCACTCTCAGTGCCTCCCCGCACTGCTCCGCTCCGCCTGAACGCACGCCTTAGCCAAATCGCCTTTACTAGAAAGTGTTCTGCATTGGTGTAAATGTGTGTGCAGGTTCAGGGTTCACACCTGTGACCTTGAGCCACAGGGCTCTCCGAAAGGGTGTGTCCAAAGGCAGCTGGGGATCCCCAGAAGCACCCCAGACTCATTTCCTGGTCAAATGTAGACTTCGCTGTCATAGAGCGAGTTATGTTTCTAGTCCTCATGGCTTCCATAAGGGAAGCGCTAGAATTCACACTGCGAAGAAGCACCCAACAGGTGCTACTGGTCAGTCTGCAGCAGTTTTCCTTTCCTCTGACCAGGGTGCTGGTAAAGGAAGTGGAGGCCAAGGGAACAGATGGCTCAGCCAGGCAAAGCACGGATTGCAGAATGCGACTTACCAACGAGGGGACTTGTAGGTCCATTTCCGGCCCCTTGCTCTGTGCTGGAGGCCCCACTTGGCTTGGGTGGGTCGGGAGGGGGACTGTGGCCAGGAACAACTTTGGTGGCAAACGTCATCTCCACCGTGGTGGCCTGAGGAAGAACAAGTAGGGAAGAGGCAAGGGAGAACGCCAGAAGCACCAACTCTCTCTCTCTCTCTGAGATACGTATCCCACCATGAGAAGGGCGGACTCCGTGAAGGAGGCCCAGCCTTGAATGGGCAAGGGCTGAGCAGGGCCGCCCTGCCTAAGAGATCCTGCAGGGCTTCCGTTCCCTGGGTCACCACGAGTCAGACGACTGGACGGCACATTGCAAATACGATAATTTGTGGCAGTTTCCCCACTCTGTTGTCCTGTGGTCCCAGATGGGGGGTGCAGTCCATATCCCTGGGATGCGGCAGGTTGGGCAACGTTTGCTCCAACTCCAGGGAAACTCAGGCTGAAGCCGGCCGCATCCGTAATCCCGCCAACACTACGCCGCCCCGGTGTAGTGGCTCATCCGGACTCTACGCAGCATCGGACGGTCTTCACCCATCTTGCCCCCTTTTCCTCTGGCGGGACCCTTCCCTTTAAACAGCCACCCAAGAAGGACAAGCTCTGGGTAAGGGGTTCCCTCTCCCCGTACCGGAAGCTTCCCCTGTGGAATGACAGCCTGCTCTGCACTCTTAAACACAGGGAAGCAGCCCAGCTGGAAGAGAGACGAGGAGATGGCCCCCTCCCACCCGCGGCCCCCGCATTGAGGAAGCAGAAGAAACAGTGCCACTCACCACCAGAAGAAGCTTCTCCACGCATTCGGGTACCACGTTGTGGATGTGGCTGAGGTGGAAGCGGAGGTTGGCGCGGCCCATGAGCTGCTCCTGGCACAGCGGGCAGCGGAACTTGGGCTGCACGGCATGCTGGGAAAAGGTGTGAGCCCGCACGGCTTCTGCGGACGGGTCCACGTAGTTGCAGAAGGGGCAGCAGACCACCTGGAGTGCAGGAGAGGAAGGTGAGGCGAGGGCAGGGCAGGGCAGGGCGGGCTCCGGGGCGGAGGCTTCGGTGAGGCACCCCTTCCAAGACCCGGGGAGGGAAGAGCCGCTGCAAGGATCGTCGTGGGCCCTTGTCATGGGGCCTTTCGTTATGCACCTGCGAGGACTTTGAGCCACGCTGAGCAAAGGGTTGCGGGGTGGCAAGGAAAGATTGTGAATGGAAAAAAAGAGGCAGAGCTGGCGTCTCCCAGCCCCACTCCCTTCCTTCAGAAAACGTCCTGCTTGTCATGGCACGCCACGCCACGCCACCTCCTTTCCACAGGCTGCTCTTTGGCTTCTTCTGTCCTTCCTCCTCCTTCCTTCCATACAAACAAGCAGGCTGCTGCCCCCAGTGGCCAAGAGAAGGGCATCCCCAGCTTCAGCAGCCTGATCTGCTGAGACCGCATCTGGCCGAAGGTCATCTCAGGACCAAGTAGGTAGTGCACTCTTTCCTGCTCTTAGGAACGCGAGATGCAGAGGAGGAAGGCTGGACTGGGCCAAAAGGCCCCATGGGTTCTGAGCCTTCCCTGGACTGATGGAGGCTTGAAGCCGTTCCCCAGTGGGAGCGTTGCCACAGCACCGGCCTACCTTACAGGGCTGTTGCTCGGGGTAATTCTGGCATTTCTCTTTCTGTTGCTACAATCAGTAGCCCTTCTGAGCAACGCCAGGGTGAAGCCAGAGTAGGCAGAAACAGAGGCTTAAATGTGGCTTGTGAAATCCCTGGAACGTATTACTGGACCGAATAAGGTTTTAAATTCTAGCAGGAGAGCAATCCCCGTGTAAGTGACTTGCGGCGAAGCACTGCTAAGTTCCCATTTGTGGCTTGTGCGGATGGATCTCGTCCTCACCCCACCAACCAAGACATTCGATTTCGGTTTTAACTGAGTCATTTTTGGAATCCACCGGGGGGGAATCATGGCTGGAAATGTGCAGAGACAAGCGGTGGGAAAAGGGTCTGAGTGTCCCCCGAGAAGGCAGGGAAAAGAGATGCTCCAGAGGGGGAAATCTGGAAGCGAGCCCCTTTCCGTTTCCGCCGATTTCCTCCGCCACCGTCCCCCACACCCACTCCGCACGCAGTCAGCAGCCGCACTCACCGTCGTATCGCCCACACCTCCGGCTTTTGTTTCAGTCTCATCAGAACCTGCAAAAGGAAGGGGAAAGGGAGGACAGGAGAGAGTCACTGAATCTCCTGCACAAGCTTCGGAAATGTGACGGTTTAGGGTGGCTTTGCGGGCACCAGAGGAGACGAGCAAGGCTGCGCGAGGGGAGCATTCAGCATCCCAGGAAAGCTCTCCCCACTGCAACCAGCCCGGCACTGGGCGACCCCCGTTTGGCCTGGAACCCCTCTGCACACCCTCGAGAAGCAGGCCGTTTCAAAATTGGGGGAATGGGGAGGGGCTCCCCCTCTACAGGATCTGTCCAACCTGTGGGCTAGAGTAGGGCGTAACCCATGCACCTTTGCCGGGAGCTGCCTGTCTGGATGCTCCTCGGAATGGAGTTGGGAGGCTGAGAGAGGGATACAGACTATGAGGAGGAGTCATTACAGGTGTGGCGAGCCCTTTTCTGGAGGGAGAGTTTGTGGAGCAGGAGGTGATCGGTGGCGGCCAGCCTTGCTGGCTGTGTGATGCTTCCTTCCCCAGCGGTTGGCCGGCCTGCTCACACCCGTCGCCGAGGAGCTCGGGCGGGTGGAGGTTTTGCACCTGTCCCGCTCGGGGGATTCAGTGCGGAGCTGGTTGGCTACCGTGTGTTCCCAGCGGACCATCGGTCCAATCCAGCGTGGCTTTTCCTAGGTTCTTAACCTGCAGGGCAAGGAGGAGCGACTGGCAAGGAGACACGGTTTGTGAAAGATGGGGACACACTCACCTGATGTCTGGGCTTTATTTAGCATTTCTTTCTCAGGGGATGGGGTCTCTGGCATGGATTCCTTCCCTGGAGCTGAGAAGGGGACCAAAGGGGAGAGAGTGAAATGGGGGAGCTGGTTCCCTTCCACAGGTGGCCCCTTCCTTATTTTTCCACCTCTCCTCCTCGTTTGGGAGTCTGGAAAGGCGGGAAAGCGAAAAACACACACAGCGAAAGATCGAAGGGTGGGGGGGGGGAGGGAATCCCACCATCGACGTGAGGAGTCAGGATGACGCACCATTCAGGACTTTTTCCTCGTCAGAGACTAATTAAACTCTCAACCCAAGTGGGATCGTTAATATCGAGCGGGCTTGCCTCCGTGCCTGGTAGAAGCAACCTCTGTGCCATTGGTAACTCAATTAACACTATTCAATACACCCGCCAAGATGCGAAGACCTCCGTTTCTCACTGTGGAGGCGCCCCCCACGTGCACCCACGCAAGCACCCCCTCCAACTCGGGCTGCCCCCCCAATTCTTGCCCTCGGGAGCCCTCTCCCCCCCGCCAATCTATCCGTGCCTCCACCAGGGCCCACCCAAATTCCCTCTCATCCACGCCTGGCCTCCCTTGAGCTGGAGGCACGGCACTTTCCCCGTACCCAGAGCACCGTCCACAAATCTCCACCTCTCGCCGCCACCCCCCCACCCCAAGCATCCTTGCCTCCCGTCGGCCCTACAAAAGCCACACACCGGTCTCTCCCCCCGGGCCCCCTTTCATCATTTTTATCCTAATAACACCGATCCATCTTGACATCAGCGCACAGGTAGGGATGCAGGGCCAGGGGTGCTTGGGAAGATGAATTGTGGCTGGGAACCGAGCCAACTGGCATCCCTCGGACAGGGTCCGCCCCCCAGGCAGATCAGAGGGGAGATGGGGAGGCGGCGACCGACCGAGTGGGGGGGGAGCAAAAGAGAGAAATTTTTTTCCCCCCCCCTCCCCCCCCCCCCCCCCCCGCCCCAGCTGTGGACCCTACATCTCTCTTTCTCATTTCTCTTCTTCTTGCACGTTGCTAGGCAACCACCCCAGTATCTGTCATAATCCATTATGAAGGGGGGGGGCTGGGAGGGAGGGAGGGAGGTTGGTGGTAGCGGTTGCAGGAGAGGAGGGCCGAGTGCACAGCCGCTTCGCGCGTTGCTATCTGCACACGCAGGCAGGGGGGCGGCCAGCCCTCGGGAGGGTGGGGGCATGGGGGGGCACCCCTTTCTGGCCCCCCTGCACAGCAAAGCGGCCTCCCTGCACCCCCTTTTCCCCTGCCGCCACCCCGAGGCCCCCCTCCTCCCCTCGGTGCAGATCCACGACCCGCAGCCTCCCCCCCCCGCGCGCTGCTCACACGTGGCCCGATCCGCGAGGCCTCTACCGGCAGGGTTGGCGGGAGCGAAGCAGATGTATCTCTCCAGGCCTGGCGTGCCTTCCCCGTTCTGGAGGAGCTGCAGGCGCCACTGGCCGTGGGCGTCCCGGTGCTGCGGGGAGCGGAGGTGCTGGAGCATGCCCAGGCGGTTCGCCGTGTCCGTGCTGCACAGGAGGCAGCGGAAGGGGGCGGCTTCGGGGCCGGCTGCCGAGGCGGCCTCCATTTCCAGGAGGAACTGCGGGGAGAGAGGCAGAGGGTGGCGGGACACTGGCAGATCCTCTGCCAGCACCCAGCTGCCCAGGTGGCCCCGCCTGTGCACGGGGCCCTCCGGCACCCCCGCTTCAATACCTGCCCGCTGCTCAGAACACCCCTTCCTGTCCACGGCCTTTCAGCTCTGCGGCACAGGGCTTGGGGCTTCCTTCCAGGGCCCTCTTCCCCATCCCTCCATCCCGCCCACCCACTCGCCTCTGCCCCCTTCCGCAGCCGCTCCGTACCTTGTACCCTTGCAGGGCCTCCTGGTGGGTGGCCCCCGCCACGTGCAGTCGCATTTTCTCCTTGCTGTTGGTCTCGAATTCGCAGATGTTGCAGTGCAGGTGCAGGGGAGGCCCGAGGGGAAGCTCGGCCCCCACGTGGGCCCCCAGGCCACCCCCCTCGCGCAGGTGGGCCGCCAGCTGGTACTTCAGGGCGTGCTTGTCGGTCTTGAGGTGCAGCTGGAAGTTGGCCTTCAGCTGCGTGCCGTACGCGCAGAGCCGGCACCGGTGCAGGTCGCCCGAGACCTCCTTCCACTCCGCCTCGGGCAGCGAGCGGGGGGCCGAGGCGTGCCTCAGCAGGGCCTCCAGGCTGTCGGTGCCGAACGCCTGGCACACCAGGCAGCCAAAGAGCCTCTGGGGGGCCGCCGGGTCCGATCCAGGATGGGGCGGCAGCGGGGAGGGTGGGGCCGGCTCCGGGGAGAGAGAAGCGGGGCCTGCAGGGAGCGGGAGGGGAGAAGCGAGTGAGCCAAGAGCACGGCGGCCCCCCCGGCCCGGCGGCGCACCCTGCGGTTCCCAGCCCTTACCTGACCCCAGGGCGGCCATCTTGCGGCCAGTGGCGCTGAGGTGCGGGAAGCCTCCGTTGAGCAGGAGCTGCGCCGGCTCCGGGGGCTTGTCCCCCCGCAGGGCTGGGCTGGCTCCGGGGTGCGCGTGGTGGGGGTGCGGGTGGTGGGGGTGGCCGAGGGCCTGCGCCCCGTAGAACTGGAAGAGCTCCGGGGGGGGCTTGCCCCCCGGTGGGGCCTGCGGCTGCCCCAGCAACCCCGGCAGCGCCAGGGGCAGCCCCTGGTGGAGCAGCAGCACGTTCTGCATGTGCTTCTCGGACGTCATGTGGATGCGCAGGTTGCGGGAGATGTTGGTCTCGTAGCTGCACACCTTGCACTGCCACGAGGACTTGCCCTTCGGCTCCTTCTCCTCGGGCGGGGACGGGGGGGGCGCCCCCGGGGGCGCCCCCGGGGGGGCCCCGCCGCTCCCGGGGCCCTGGTAGCCCTGCAGGTTGGCCAGGTGCTTGTCGGACTGCATGTGGATGCTGAGGTTGCCCTTGGTGGTGGTGGAGTAGTTGCAGGCCTCGCAGCGGTAGGGCTTGTAGCCGCAGTTGTAGCTCTCGCCCCGGGCCAGGCGGGGGTGCGGCCCCCCGGTGCTGCAGTAGGCGCAGTGGCTGTTGTTCTCCGGGTGCTTCTCCTTCATGTGCACGTCCAGCGTCTGCTGGTACTTGTAGTGCCAGTTGCACTTGGGGCATTTCAGCGTCTTGCAGGAGTTGCGCGAGTGCAGCAGGGACATGTGTCCGGACAGGGTCAGCCCTGAGTAGGCCATGGCGGCAAAGTCCTCCCCGAAGCTCAGGGCGGCCCCTCCGTTGTGGCTGCCGACCCCGGCGCCGAGCTCGAACCCGAGGCCCGCGAGGTCGCCGGCCGGCCCCACAGGCCCGCCGCCGTGGGCCGGGCTGGCGCCGTCTGCATCGTTCGCCAGCTGGTCCCCGTGGGCTTTGGCGGCCAGTCCAGCGGCGTCCGTCTCCCCGGCGAGTTCGGCCGGAGCGGCCTCGTGGGCCAGTTGTGCGTTAACCGTGTTGCCGGCCGACCCGGCGGCTTTGCCGGCCAACTCCGCGTGTACGTCTTCCTTGGGCAACCCGACGGTAACCTCCACGTTGCCGCCGCCCGCTTTCATCGGCTGTGTCTCTGAGAAGGGGGTGTTGGCACCCATGGGGGGGCTTTGGCCGTTTGAACTTTGGTCTGGGGGAAGCCTTCCCTCCTCTCTCTGGTTTTCAGCTGCTGCTGCTGCTGCTGCTGCTTCCTCCTCCTCCTCCTCCTCCTCTTCTTCTGGGTGGTCCTCCGTGTCCCCCTTGACCCAGCGTGTGCTGCCGACCCTCGACTCTTTGGCATTGGGCGGCTCGCATTGTCTTTCGGAGCTCCCCTGCGCTTCCTCCTCCTCCTCCTCCTCCTCCTCCCCCTCCCCTGTTACATTCACCCATCTGCTACACATTCCGGCACTGAGGTCGGCCTTGGTGGGGTTATTTGGTTCTAGGAAGCCAAGCGTGGTACCCTGGAACACGGCGGGAGCCCCTCTGGTCAGGGCCTGGCCTTGGTTGGTGCTCAGCTGTGCCCCGTGGGCGGCACAGGCGTGCGATGCCAGCGCCCGGCCCCGGCAGAAGGAGAGGCGGCATGTGAGGCAGAGCCAGACGGGCGGCCCAGGCAGCTCCTCTCGGCCAGGGCTGGCTTCCCCTTTGGAGTCTTCCTCATCTTCCACACAGGCGGCGGGGGCGTCTTTGGGTTTGGTGGGAGAGTTTTTGGCAGACGTGGTTCGCGCGGGGGCCCCGGCCAGTCGGTAACTGTTGAAGGCGCCGCGAGGAGTCCACTCGCCTGGCGCTGAGGTATTCTGGGACATTTGGTCAGTAGACGTAAAGCCTTGGCTGGGCCCTCCACCGCTTGAGACGTGGAGGATGGACACCAGGGGAGCTGCGGTGCTTGGGGAGCCCTTTGGTAAGAGAACGTGGCCGCTGCTGAGGAGATAGGCCGAGCCGTCGGCAGAGAAGAAGAGCTGGGCCTCGCGGCCGCCGTCCTCTTCCTCCTCTCCGCCCGCTTCTCGCTTGGCCCCATCTTCGGCGGGGATCGTCGTCGGAGGGCCGGGCGACGGGCTCGGCGTTCCTGGGCCACCGCCTGCCTGTGGCAGCGTGGACGAGACAGCCGCCGAGAGCTTCGCGGAGCCGGGCGCTGCTTGGGAGCCGGGCCTCATGAGTTCATCCGGAGAAGAGGAGGCGGAGGAGGGAGGGTCCGAGAGGGGGGTTTCTTTGGTGGCTGGAGAGGCAGGAGAGCCCTGAGGGGGCCGGACCGCGACCCTGTCATCCTGCCCATCGGCCGGGGGCGCAGCAGCAGGGGAGCAGGAGGAGGAGGAGGCAGAGTTAGAGGGGGCGTCCATGGCGGTGCGGGCCCGAGGGGCACGGAGGGGGCATCTCAGCACAGGAGCCGAGACCCTGCAAGGAAACAGAACACGGGCAGGTGTGAATGGCTGCGCTCCCCTTCTTTTCCGGGGCGAGAATAGGCACGTGTGATTCCTTGTTACGGGGGCACGGGATGGCAGACCCGGGGCCAAGTGCAGCCCTCGGAGCACCGTCATCTTTCCCTGCCCCCCCCCTTCTCTCCACTGCCCAAATTCATGCCATGCCCCCCTCAGAGTGGAAAGGAGCACTTCGGGCTAAAATATGCTGAATCTCGCCCCACTGCCTCTGGCTCCTCCCCCTTGTGCCTCTGGCTCCGCCCACTCCTTGAAACGCTGCCCCTGAGAACTCCGGAAATGCTTCTGGCCCACAGGCTGAAGTGGGTTCAACACCCTCGCTCTACGTCACGCCTGTTAAGCGCTCTGGGTGAAATACCGAGATGGCAGGGCGGGGGGTGAGCGCCCGAGAAGTCGGTTCACACATGCGGCAGTCCACACAAACGGTTCACCGCTAGTCCATAGCATCTGGGGACACCTTGCCCGTGCGAAGACACCACGGCAGAGAAATCCCAGCAGAAGGGGGAATGCTCGGCACCGTGTGTGCATGCAGAAATTCTCAAGTTGGTGTCGCCTCAAAAGACAGTAATTTTCCATCGAGAGCTTTCGCACCAGCCTGCCTAGGAAACATGGGAATCGGGCACACCTCCTTTCTCTGGGGTGGGGAAGGATTTGCAAGGCAAATCAGGCCAGCAGTGGATAAAGGGGGAGGGGAGGGGATGGGGAACGGGCCAGCCAAATCCTACAGTGGACGTCTTTCCCCTACCACACCCTTCAGCACTTCCACACACCTCCCTACTTTTCCCTCCATCTTGGTTCACAAGCTGCACTTTCTTCCACCCACTTTCATGTGGCACTCAGTACAGCCGGAGTGTCCCTGAACATGTGCAGAGTGCCTCTTCCTCCATGCCACAGAGAACCTCCTGTGCACTGGGGGCTGTGTTGGGTTCACTCTGGAAGAATGTTGCAGTTTTAAATTTAACGCACGTGTTGTGCCCCTTTCCAGGAGATGCTCCGCGCTGGCCTGCGGCTGAGCCAGGACTCTGTGGGCAACACTGCTTCTTGCAGCCTTGCGCCCCTGAATCTCAGGCCTGCCCCAAGCCTGCCTGGAAGACCAGCCCACTTAGCTAGGTGCAGACCTAAACCTTTCCTGCATTCTCTTCCGTGGCTTTTTCGCCATCTTTGCTTTGCAAAACGCTGTCCTAGATTTCTGCCCTGCACTTTCCACCCCGACTTCTTCACCGACTGATCCACTCGTCCGTTTCTCCCCCTGCTCTTCCCTGAGTTCTTTCCCCTCTCCATCCTTTCCCAAAGCATAACAATGTAGAAATGATGTCCAGTAACCAATAAGCACAGCAGTCGAGTGTCCCATCTTACAGCCAGCCAAATTTGGAAAAGGCGGGGTGGGGTCCACGTTTTGGAAAAGGGGATGGCCTCTCCTGCCTCTTAGGTGCAATGGTCAATCAGTCATCACATCTTCACCATTCCCCTGTGGTGGGTCAGTGAGAGCTGCCAGCAGAATCCTGTGGCAGTCAGTTCCACAGATTAATGGTATACTGTGTGTAACAAACCTGCTTGGTCCTCAGCTTCCTGCCTGCTGCATTTCAGCAACTCTGCCTATGCCACTTTCTCAACATGGCCACGTGCTCCCTTGACCAACCTGCCTTCAAGAAATACCGGCCTTCTCCCTGCCACAAAACCATACGGTCCACTCCTGAATCCGACCACCAATGCTTTTTATTTCCTTCTAACTTCTTGCGTCCTTCACCGGCCTGTCTGGGAGAACATCGCAGTAGATCCACACGACCGGGGTTCCTTCCAAGGAAGGGCTGGTCCAGGTGTGCAGCTACACTCCCCAGCTCATGTGCTTCCCTCCGCTTCCCGGATGCTCCCCAGGCAGCGTGGAAACTTGGGACTAGATTACTGCAATGTAACACACCTTGCCAGAACTTTCCCTTCTCAGTATCGGAGGCCCTGTCCCTGCTGCTCGCCCCTTGCAGGACCAGGCCGGGGCACCCAGGTCTCGAGCCCCACTTCCACATTTTGATGCTCGGTTATGGCCATGGTTCATCCCTCCTACAGCGGCATAACGGTCCTGCACAACAATAAATAAATTAAGCGAGCAAGCCGCCGAGATGACATGTCGCAGGGGGTAGCTGCGGGTGGGCATTGTCATGGCCTCCCAGAGGACGCTGGGGAGCAGAGAGGGTGAGAGCGGGTGCCTGGGAGAAGAGGGGCTTTCTCGGCCCCTCTTCTTCGCAGGCGGCCGACCTCGATCCCTTGCAGGGGGTTCTGGGCGGGGACATGGCCCGTGGGGTGGCCACTGGACTAGCCTTCGCCTGCGCGGTGTCCGTGCCAAGGTGTCCAGCGCTCCCCACTTCGCTCTCCTTCCCACACACGACTGTCTACCCACAGCTCCTGGGCGCCCCCCCCTATACAAGCACACTCAGCCCTTTAATATGATCGTCGTGTCCCAGGAGTAAAGAGACCCTGTTAACATTTAATATTTTCTGTTCATTCCTCCACTCGGTGGAAAAGAAGGCAGCGTTGCGGTGGGGGGTGGCGAATGTGCTCTCTCTCTCTCCCCCCCCTGTCCTCCCCCCCTTTCTCGTCCCCTCCCCCTTTCAGAGGGTGGTTAGTCAATGCAAATTGTCTCATTAAGGAGAAAAGGAGGCGGGAGACATAATTAGATGGCTGCTGCATATTTATTATGAGAGAGCCAGAGACACAAAGGGGTTGGGGGTGGATGGTTAGGAAGAAGGGGAAGGAAGGAAACAAGGGAGTGAAAACGAGATGGAATCAAAGGAGGAGGGAGACACAATGCAGAGAAGGGGGGGGAGGAGGACGTGTAAAGGGAAAATGGGGGAGCCGGCGGGGGGGGGGGGGGCAAGATACACGGCCCCAAACGCGCTGTCCTGGATGGAAATCCCACGGATTTCTGTGGGGCTTGCTTCCAGGTAAGCCAAGTGTGTGCCAGGCCTCAGCCAAGTGTGTGTGGGGGGGGAGGTGATGCTGAGTGTGGGGGAAAGATAAATGGGATTGGGGGTGGGGGGGAAGGGGCAAACCGGCATGATGGAGTGGAGGGGATGCAGAGGACAAAGCGTGACAGATGACGGAGGGAAAGGCAGCGGGGAAAGAGAGATGGTGGAGGAGATGAAAAGACCCGGGATGCAGAGAGAGAGAGAGAGAGACAATCACACACATACACACACACACACACACACGGGTGGGATGGATGGGAAAGTGGGAAGGGAAGGGAAGGGAAGGGAGAGAGGAGGAGGGGGCAAAGAAGCCAAGAGGACAGACCTCTGAGATGAGAGAAAGGCCCAGAGAGAGAGGTTGCGAGGGAGGGAGGAAGGAAGGAAGGAAAGGTGGTGAAAACAAAGGAGGAAATTTGGGCGCAAATGGAGCCACTTGCTGGAAAAGGAAGCAAGAGCAAAAGAGAGAAGGAGGGAAAGTGCGAGGGGTGGGGGATGGGAGGCCGTGCAAGAAGATGGGCCACGGGAAAAAGAAAGAAAGAAGCGGGGGGGGGGGGCCCCCCGGAGGGGGCGAAGGGGCTGCAGGCGCAGGGGGGGGGGCTCCGTGCAGGGCGATTAACGGGGAGATTAATGTCGGGGGGGTGACAGGGGAGGCGGCGAGAGTCAATAAAACGAGAAGCGCCGTGACAGGCAGCGCTTTAAATTACCCTGCGCAGGGGGGGGGGGGGGGGGCGGAGAGAAGGCGCTCCTCCCCCTCCCGCACTTCGGCTAATGCCCTTCAGTGCCCACAGACATCTCCCCAAGACCCCTCCTCACCCAGATCTGCCCCCCCACCGCCACCAACCTCCCCCACCTCTCTCCTCTCCAGCCACCGTCACCACTGACATCAAATATTTGCTAAAACAGGTTGATCAGAGAAATGTTAACAACCGGGGGGCGGGGGGGGTGCTAAAGGTTGCTTTTGACAGATCCCAACGTGGGCTGGTAGAGACGTGGGGGGGGGGCTTCTGTGCATCGAGATCCGGCATTCACTCGGTGCTTGGGAGGGGCCAGATCCTCGGATAGCGCTTTTCCTGGAAGGGGCAACTGTGGGCGGAGTTGGGGGGGCGCCGGCAGGATTGGGCTGTGCGAAGCAGCAGGCTTCCGCGCCTCCCCCGCCCCGCGTGCTTTTGTTTAATCCCGCAATGCACTTAGGATTTCATTTGTATGTGATTTGCATACAATAATTCACAGAGGCGTTCCAGGTCGTCTGCACCCTCCCATCTCCTGCCTGGCTGTGGGGAAAATGGAGGAGGAAGGGAGGGGGGCCCAGAGCAGAGCCTTCTCCCAAATCATGTATGCAAATCCGCTGCCCCATCAGGAGCACCAAAAACTCGCCTGTCGGGTGTGGAAGTTGGACGTGGCGTTTGCCAGCGAGAACATTTGGGACCCGGCCATGAACATCCAGTCTTTCCAAACTCTCTGCTAGACCAATCTGAGGGGGGAAAACCTTCCAGTGCAAAATCTTCCCAAGCAAAATAAAATCTGCCCCAGAAATCGCTTCCTTCCCCCCCCCCCCGGGCACTTTGCCAATTACGCACACAGCTCTGTGCGCACGTGCGCGCACGTGTCGGCAGAAGAGATGTCGGCGTGTGAAAATTATTGAATTGCACAAGCTGAGCGTGAGTGCCAGTGCCTTACGAATCGAGCAAAAAGGCTTAGGGATGCTTGGGCTCTGCTTGTTTGTTTGAAGTGTCAACGCGGAACTTCAAACCCCGCTTTTGAAAGCATCTGACCATTTTTTTAAAGGTGAATGTGAAAGACACGGTTGTGCTGTGGATTGGTGCAAGGCTGCTTTCGGTGTGATAGTGCAAAAGGCAGAAAAGGTGTGTGTGTGTGTGTTACATCTGGGTGTGCATGCGCACACACGGTTAGAAGAGGGCATCTATGACTTAGTTCCTCTCAAGGGCATCTATGACTTAAAGACAATTGCTCAACACCATCGCAACAGGGTGACGTAGGGCTGGGAACGGATGCTAGCATCTGTTGGGTTTGGCACAGGAAGCGGGGACAGAGAGATTTAGGGGCAGGGGAACAACTCAGCTGTGTCCTTCCTACCTATGGGGACAGGCCTCTAGGATGCCACCCTTGCGATGAGAAGCTCGGTAAGACATTCACACAGCCAGGCAAGGACCTGCCGGCCTCTTTTCTTCGCACAGGCTACTCGGAAAGCTTGGGCATTGAGGATGCTGTGCAAAGAATTAATCACCGTAATGTAACCTTTGCGCAAAAGGTTTTTAAGGAGGAGCGCAAGAGAAGCGGTGCTGGTCCGAGCCAAAGGTTTATCTTGGCCACTGGCCTGTTCTCACAGCGGCCGACGGATCGCCAATAAAAAACCCCACGGACATGGGGCATGACAGCCCTGCTCGTGGTCTCCAGCTGCACCTGTCTGTGTGGCTAGACATGCCTTTCCAGGGCCAAGGCATCCCAGTCACCCTTGAACAGCGGAGCTGGCCTTTGTTTCTGTCCCTTCTCCGCGTGAACTTGCGTTATCCTAAAGTGGCTGCGATTAACTCGAGAGCTTTTTGCAAGTGGTGGGGGGGTCGTTAAGGAGTCCCCATGTTCCACTCCGTGACATCGCGGGGCTGGGTACCCAGGTAAGCTAGGCCTCTGCCCATGCCAGGGGGTATCCCTTTGCCAAGAGCAAGGTGGCAAATTCCAACTTCTCTGCTGCCTTCACTCCTGGCAGAAAATGCAAACATCTCCCATCATCCCCTATTAGGCCACAAAGGGCTTCTGGGCTTGGACACTCAGCCTGGGCAGGGACAGCTTTCCTCCCCACCAAAAACAGCCAAACACACAAAACCAAGAGAACAAAAACTTGTTCGAGAGCCAAATTTGACGTGCAAATCTGTGCACAGGGATGCACAGCTCATCTTTTTCACCTCCAGGTAGGCAAGAAAAAGAAGTCTCTTTTTATTCACTAAAAGGGAAAAGCAGCAGGGACAGGCTATAGAAAAGCAAACCTAAATTCAGCACCAAGAAGCAATTCTAAGTCTCATATAAATCACACACAATTATTACGCATGTTTGCAGAACATGTTCTACCAAAGCTGGACACATCGGCACCAAACAGTAGAAAGCCTCTTCAGTCATTCCACCTGACTCACTCACGTAGCAACGCTCCTCGTCTTTCAAGCCTACCATTACATCCATAAGGACTAGCAGCTTGGTTTCCATTTTTCAAAAGAAAGCCACATTGCCACAGAACCTTCACCTGATCTCTTTGACCACAAGAAATTAACATCGTGTTTGTCTGGAGTAGTGGGCAGAGAAAGGGAAAACTGAATGAATTGGGAATTAAGGGAGTTATCCAGGAATGCAAGTCGGGGCCTTAAGGACACAATCCAGGGCAAGTTTTGGTGGAAAGTTTTTCTTTCTCATTTACTGGACCATGCTATTCCCATGTGCTCAGTCTGTTGGGGCAGCTTTCTGACAGCATGGTAAACCTGCGTTTAGTTGCAAGCTAACCTTGTGGCAAAAGGTGTGGTGGCGCAGAGAGCTGTGTGTGGCCTGCACAACACGTGTGTGTGTGTGTGTGAGAGAGAGAGAGAGAGAGAGAGAGAGAGTCTTTTTATTTGCACCTGCAAGGAAATGCACAGGGGCCTCTTTGCCTGCCCCAGGGCCATCTTAACGGCATTCTGGGCCCCGGGCAAAGCCGGGTACTGGGGCCCCTATGACAACTACATCTACTGGTAATTTTGGAAGTTTTCCAATTTTCCAAGGGTTAACTTACACAGATTAATATGGGCCCACAGGCAAGTGCCCATCAGGCCCATGCGTTCAGACGGCCCTGGCCTGCCCCCCTTCCGTACCACGGAGAGCCCTCAAGAAGGCCCGCTCCCGTCCCATCTCCGCTTGCAGGATGGGGATCACCTGGATCCTCCTCAGAAAATGATTGTGTAGGATGGCAGCTACAGGGCCGCCTGGTCTTGCCACACAAACCTCTCGGATAAGATCACTTTGGGTCACTGCAGGTTCCGGTTTTTACAGCATTCCTCTTTTTCTTTTAAATACGCACCCAACACACGGTCCTAAAGGCGCTGACAATGCATTTGCACAGACGAACCCGGATTCCGCATTACTGAATAACTTGCTGGGGTCCAGAGTTTCAGGGACAGTGACTTCTACATACTTTTTCGCAGGCACTGCAGAATGAGCCTTTCTTCTACTCTGTTGCCCTCCCAGTGGGTGGGATTGCACTTCCCACCATCCCCAGCTAGCTGGACCAGCAGTAACTCTTCCTGGGGTTGGCGAGGTCATCTAGAAGGTGGAGGGAGGTTGGCTTGGGAACGCGACCACTTGCTTCCTTACGGAAGGGTCACGGTCCGTTTCTGGCATTCAGCTTTGCCACCGTTGCACAAGCTGCAACAGCGGACTTTGTTGTGCGCTCACACAGGTTTCGATCAGATGCTGTTTGTCCGATCGGCTGCCATTTTGTGTTGGTGAGGTGGTGAAGGGCCTGGCCAGGGTGGGACCGCAGCCAGGGTGGCATCCGGTGCTTGCCGTTGGAGTAAGTGCCACTCCATTTAGCTGGGGAAACTGTGGCCCTCCAGCTGTTGACTACAACTCCCATCAACCCCAGCCAGCATGGCCAGTGTTGGGGGATTATGGGGACTGTGCTCCAACAACTCCTACACGGCCCCTGTTCTCCACTTCTGATCTAACCTGATAGTTTCTCCATCAACAGCCAGCAAGATTCCTCTGGACCTAAGCCAGGCCTTAATGGTCATGTCTTCAGTTACTGGACTGAAGTATGCTGAGATAGAGTGCCTCTGCAGGTGGAGGTTTTGTTGAGCTGTCCATGGCTAACAGCCTTTGGTAGGCTGCCTTCTTCTCTTGCATAATCAATTCCCGTTCAAAGTCATCTAAGCCTGTGACTTTGGGATGCTGAGCTGCTGAGTTCCAGGAGTTAATTATGCACTCTGCGAAGAAGCAGACGGCCGTGGTAGTTTGACCAGGGTCTGCTTGGGATTGTGCCTCATTGATTTATTGAGTAGTGTGGGATTTTAGCGATCTCGGGGCTTAGTTTGAGTTAGCCTCAGGAAAGAAAAAGTTTAACGTAAGGGCAAAACCCTGGAGCACAGTCGTAAAAAAGATGACCCCTGACAGCATGCAGAGTGCTTTGGGTTTAAAAGGGTGCTCGGGCAGACTTGGGGGAAAGGAGGAAGAATATGGCAGCCTTCATTGGCTGTGGTGGTTGGGGCTGATGGGAGGTGCGTGGCTTTGGATGACGATCGGGCTGAACTTGTCCATCGGGCAGGCTTGTGGTGAAAAGTCACGTAAGGAAGTTTGAGGGCCAGGTGGGTGCTCGCAACCTCTTTGAGCAATGGATGCCTCAGCTTCACAGGGACCAAGCTGTCTCTGGGAGTTTGGCATCGCGCTGTTGGCTGGGCAGGAAAGGGCACCCTCTCTTTCGCTGTGGCTTCGCAGAGTGTGCACTTTCGTGGTGGTGACCACCGAAAACTGGGCTGTGCAAAGGGGGCTTTTACAGTTCTTAAGACTAACCAGAGAAAGGTGCTTCGGCCTGCATCTCTAGACAACACACCAGAAAGTGCTCCACAGCATCTTCAAACCGAGCATCCGACTAAGGCAAGGAGAACCAACCCAACAATCTCCAGTGACCAACAGCGTCACATACACAAACAGGATCCCTTTCCTCATCAACACAACTTCCTCTCCAAGGTGTGACCCTACTGAGATCTTTCTCTCTACCTTGGTATTGCTGGCAAGTACATCCTTCCCCACCTCATTTTTTTTTTCAAGTTGGCCTCGAGGTCATGCTAGACTGGGACCCATAAAAGTGAGAGACCTTTAAGATCCAGATTTGAGTCCCTGGACTTACTCTAGAGTAAAAAGAGGGGAGACGATCCAGTGGCTAAGGATGCGTCTAAAGTAAGATCTGTTTTGACCCTCCAAAATTTGGAGTCATAGTATCCATTCAGTGGAAGGGTTGCACCAAAAAGGAGAAACCAGGTTCACATTCTTTTGAAAACTTAGCAAACATCTTGTAACTTTTTACAAGTTTGCAAGTGGTTGAAATTCTCTTTTGAAAAATGCTCGTTAATTGTATGTTCCATATTAGTCAGGCGCTTTTTTACACCTTCCTTCCTTCAAATGAAGCAAGTTGAACATACATCCATTTAAGCTGAATTTGGAACTGTGAGATCGTAGCTCAGTTAAGTCCTTTTCCTACCGTGGTGGGCAAGGCACTCCTCATCTCGCCCTCAGTCTCCCCATCTATGAAATGGGAATAGCAGTGACCCAATTCACAGGAATGCCATAAGGACAAAGTAATGTGAGATTCATAAAACTCTTTCAAGTTTAAGAAGCATTCCAAACACTGCCAACAGAAACACAGATATGTATCTAATCGGGTCTTCCTAAGTGATGCCAGCACCAGAATACAGATAGTCAAAATACTAAAAGGCTAGGTTGCTCCTGAGCATGTAAAAAGTACATTTTTGCTCCCCAACTACAGTCTGTCCCCCATATTCCTGAATGGTGGAGAAGGTTCAGAATTGAGTCGAGATTTGAGTCTACTGTTAAACCCAAATATGGATAGAAAAGTACATACCCGTTTTTTAATCCACTGGACCTTATTCTTGAGTTCCCCGGAGACAACTTCCCCTAATGCTCTTTCTAAATCTCCCGCTTCTGGAGAACACAGAAGCTCGAGTCTAACATCTGCCAGTCCAAATCCATTTTTGGTTAACTTTCACATTCCAGTTTCTGCTTTCTACCTCGCTTTCCCACCAAGAGAAATCCAGGGAGAAAAAATATTGGCGTGCAGAGCTAAGTAAGCGAGACAGAGCCAGCGAAGGCGGGCAAGTGAGGGAGGGAGGGAAGAAAGATTGTAAAATCAATTAAATGAGTTGCTAACGGAGCGGCGTGTCGACAATCTGTCGCTGAGTGGAAAATATGAGCTACCCAAATACACTCCCTGCCTTCCACACCTCTGCTCGACCGCCTTCCTGGGTCCTTCCATCATTCCTCGGCCTCCTGTCAGAGGGGCAGGGGAGGGGGGGAGGGCCTGGCCGAAGGGTCACCGAGGCAGGAGGGGGGCAGAGGAAAGCCAGGAAGACCCGGAGGGGCTCGGCTGAGCAGGTGGAGGGGTGCTTAGCCGGAGGGATGGGCAGGAAGAGCCCAGGGCTTCGAGGCTGGCAGAGAGGGGCTGCTGGAAAGGCGGGTGTGCAAAGCGGCGAGGAGCAGAAGGGAAGCGGGAAATGCGCCGTGCCCCTTGGAGAGGAAGCGGGGCTGGCTGGGGGCAACTGGGCAGAGAGGTGGGGGGGCGCGTGGGTCGGGGGGGTGGGAACCGTGTGCTGGAGGGGGTTGGGCTGACCCAGGGGATGGGGCTGAGCGGGCTGGCAGGGGAGGGGTGGTGCCCTCCCGACCCCCACCCAGGAACTGTGAGCTGGGCTTAGAGGGGCTGCTTCGAGGGGCAGAGGACCCTCGCTCGCCCTTCAGGCAGCGCGGGGACGGGGCCAGGAGAGGGCGAGGGAAGGAAGCGCCGCGGCGCAGAGGGGACCCCCTCCACTTGCCCTCTGCCCCCCCGGACAATCCGGGGTGCCCTTCTGCCCCCCCCCCCCCCCCCCCCCCCCCCCCCGGTCCCTTCTGAGGGGGCGGCAGGGGGAAGAAGGCGCCTCGCCTCCAGCCGAGATGGGGTTCGGGGTGGGGGAGCGATGCGGCGCGCAGGCATCCTCGCCCGCCCGAGCCCCGCGTCTCCGGTCACACTCGGCGCTGCGAGAGCGGCCCGCAGCCCCCCTCGGGCCGGGGGCTCCCGCGTCGCCCTCCCCCCGTCACGCTCCTCCGGCCAAGCCGCTCTCCCCGACCCGGCACCGTCTGCCTTGCGCCCGCCCGCCCGCTCCCCTGCCCCGGCCTCCGCCCCCGCCGCCCCCGCCCCGCCGCCCCTCGCCGCCCGGACCCGCTGCCCGGCCACGCTCGCCTGCCGCCCCCCGGCGCCCCTGCTGCGCCGCCCCGGCGCCCCGTCCGCCTTTTCCGCATTCATTTATCCCTCGTCCGCCCGCCCGCCCCGGCTCGCTCCGCAACGGCGAGCAGCGCGCCGGTCCCCTCTCGCCCTCCTCCCGCTGCCCGCCCGCCCGCCCGCCAGCCAGCCTCGCCTCGCCTCGCCTCGCCCCGGCCAGGCGGGCAGCCTCCTTCCCTCCTTCCCTGCCTGCCTGCCTGCCTCCCTCGCTGGCCGCCCGGCCGGCTCGCCCGCTTCCGTCTCTCCCGCCCGCTCCGCCTGCCCTTCCGCGTCCGACCATCCCCGCCCGGCCGCCGCGCCGCCATCCCCGCCTCCGGCTTCCCCCTCCGGCGCCGCGGCTCCCGCTCCCGCGCCCTCGCTCGCTCGCTCGCTCCTGCTCTCTCGCTCCCGCTCGCTCCGCCGCCGCCGCCGCTCGCCTGCCCGTCTGCCTCCGCCCGCCCCGCTGCTCTCCCCGCTTACGCGCTCGCTGGCTCGAAGCGAGGGATAGGAAATCGATGCCACTTACACCTCCGCGGGAAGAGCGCGCGCGGGCGGCGGGCGCGGGGGACCAGCAGGCGCCGCTGACGCTCCTGGCCGCCGGGGCGGGGTGGCGGGCGGGCGGCCGGGGGGGCGGCGGCGGCGGCGGCCTCAGTTGTCAGCGCCCCTCCGTCTGGCCGCTCCTCCGCGCCGCTGCTCGCTCGCTCGGCTCAGGCAGGCAAAAATCGATGGGGTTCGCCGCGCCGGGGCTTCCCCATTGATTTACACTCGTCCGCCTCCCAGCCTGCCTCGTTCCCTCGCTCCGCGGACCTGGCGGCTGCCTTCCAACACAATGGAATAATCAATTCACTCCTCCTCCTCCTCCTCCTCCTCCTCTTCTTCACCCCTCCCTCGCTCCCTCTTTTCTCTCTTCCTCTCTCTCTTCGCGCACACACACACTCGAGCGGGGGGCGGGGGAGGAGCCGGGCGGGGGAGGAGCCGCTGGACAGGTGCAGCCGAGCAGCATGGGAAATGTAGTCCCTGGAACCCGGGCAAGCCCGCAAGGGCGCCGCGGCGGCCTCTCTCTCATGCATATGCAGCGTTGCTACTGTTGTTGGTCGGAGAGGGCAGGCGCGCCTCCAGCCGCCCGGAGCTTCCGAGACAGCCTGGAAATCCCTGCCTGGAAATCCTTCCCCACAGCCCTGCCAGGGAGGCCTGGCCAGCGCCCCAGAAACGACGAGGCAGCGGGCCAGGCTGTGCGAACCGGCGGCCCGGCAGTGGCTGCTCAGGCCGGCGAGACAGAGGGCTCTGCATCCCTTGCAACCTGGTATTAACGAAAGTAATCGCTTTAAATTGGCCATGCCAGAGGACTGAGCTACACACGAAACATGCTCTCTGCTCTCCTTCAGTCACAGCTCCTCGCCCCAGAATTGCCCTAGATGCCTCCTCCATATCGTTTTATGGGGCAATCGTCCTGCGAGAGCTTTTCCCAACGTTGTGCCTGCCAGATGTGTTGGAGCGCAAGTCCCATAATCCCCTAGCCAGGCTGGGGAGGGCGGCTCAACTGTATGCCTGCAGGGGGAGCGAATGTATCAGCGATCCCGTAATGAAAAGGAGGCATTCAGGGGCTCTGTCCCGCAAGTCTCCCTCCCTCCCTCCCTCCCTCATTTATTTTTTACTAAGTTCTATCCTGTCTTTTCCCTGCCAAGGCAGCTGCACAGTCCTCTGCATTTTATTCTCACAACAATCCTGCAAGGTAGACCGGGCTGAGACGAGTCCAACAGAACCCCAGCCTAGCCAAGTTCTGAAGTTAAGCCCTGGCTGCAATTACCTCCCCAAACATGCCACTATCCCCTTTTAAGGGAGCCTCTCCCCACGGTGAGATAAAGGAGCAAAAGAAAGCTCTGGAGCAGAGGGTTGCGAATACCTCTTTGAGCTGGGACTCCACATTCCAGGATTTCCCTCGCGGTGCAGGCCTCCGCCAGGCCATCCTTCCATTCCCCATCGAATTTCTCTCTGCAGAGCAAGGAATAACGAAAAGGGCATTTCAGTCCTGCGTCCCCATTCATAGCTCACTCATGGGTTGCCAACATTTTTTCCTGACCCTGTTCCTATGCTTTGAGGGCTAGCTTGGTGCATAGAAATATTCCTCTGTTTGGGGAGGATTTGGGAAGCCAAATGCAGCTCACCGCCCAGACACTGTGGTCTGCCCAGCAGTGGGAAACAGCCCCTTGCTTTGTGCCCCCAAGTACTGGGGGGGGGGCTTGGCTGGGGGGGGCAGGTGGCAGGCCTGTGCTCACTGAGCTTCCCAAACGTGCCCAAGTATAAACCTACATCTGAATGACTGCAGATTGGAAATCCCAGCTTCAAATCAGGCCTGCGGAGCTCATTCACATCCCCATTTTACAGGTTCTACACTGAGGCCGAGTGAGATGCAAAGAGCCTGAGGCCAAGCCATGGCAGGGACATCCATCTTAAATGCTCCGGATATTAAGAGCCAGAAACCCTTCTAATCCACGGGAGAAGTGCATGGCTGGACTTTAGCCTGCTGCATTGCAAGCACAGCACGTTTCCTCCTTCCTCTTCCCCTGGGAAAGCTTTTCCTTTTCGAGCCACAGGAACAAGGCCAGGAAGAAAGTGGGCAGCACTTCTTCTATTGCCTCCTTTTTCCATGTTCGGCCCCCAGAAGATTTCTACTCTCCTAGCTCCCAGACTATTTATTCCTATATTTCCACCCTTCCGCTGGATTCTTGGTAGTTTGCTGGCGTTTGTGCAAGCACTTTGGCCTGGCAAGGCAGACCTGCAGTGTCCTTCCGATACACACAGGCATTATAATTGTCAACCTCATTGTGCATCCAAATTTGAGAAATTTTAACTGATTGATCCGAGGAACTGCACTCAGTTCATGCATGGATTTACTGATTAAATGACGGCAAATTTGCCTACGGGTAAAACGAGGGGTTAGCTCCAGATGTAATGATTTTTTGAAATCAACATGGGGGCTTAAATTAATTCTGACTGAAATCCTATTGATTTCAGTGAGTCTCCAAGTTTGACTATGGGCGCAATCCTAAGCATATGGGGCAGAAAAAAAGGCCTACAATTCCCAGCATGTCTCAGCAGCTTCTGCTTTGCAAGCAAGGACACTCCTATGTTAATATTAAAATCACTTAATAATATCGTCTAATCATATTAACGATGTTATTGTGCACTATTAGTGTTTTCACTCTGTATTTAATCTTGGACACCCAGTCAGTTGATGAAAAGTTTTCAACGGGTTAATCAATGGAACTTCGCAGTTTTCTTTTTTTTACGCATCCATTTCAGGAAGCTTAAACGTAAGCATTTCCCCCCTGAAAAATCAGTGACTCACCGTGACTCACAAAAACGAAAATCCACTGATCGTGGCCTGAAAATGCAACCAAAAATAGCAGGCAGGCATTTTCCTGGAGTTAGAGAAGTCCTACCAATTATTGGTCTTGTTCTGCGGGGGCTTCCCCATCACCAGCACCGCTCAGCATTCCCAGAGTTGCAGAGAGAACCCAGGAGTCCTGCCCCTCAACCCCCCCCCCCCCCCC
>NW_025335322.1:555178-570204 GCF_004798865.1 Varanus komodoensis
AGAGAGAGAGAGAGAGAGAGAGAGAGAGAGAGAGAGAGAGAGACTCCCCCCTCCCCCGCTGCTCTTAATTGCAGCTTTCCGGTTGCCGTGGCAACTGTGATCGAGGGAGCGAGTGAGTCGCGGGGGGAGAGGAATAAAAAATAGAACAGGGAGAGGAGGGAATAGAGGCGCGGGCGGGGGCACCTGCGGGAGAGGAGGGGCGAGAGACTACAACTCCCAGGTGCTCTTGCGCCTCTTCGGCTGTGTTGCAATTCCTCTTTCCCTGCCTAAAAGGCAAGCCAAGCAACGGCCTGTTTCCCGGGATTTGCAAGAGTGTTATTGTTAATTTCTGATTATCATCATCATCATTATTGCACGTTTCCCCTTCTCTCCTTCGCCGTCCTCGCTTCAAAGGGCTCGGGGAGCTGCGGCTGTCGCGGCCGCGCCGGCTTCGGCAGGAGATGGACGCTGCCGCGGCGGGGAAAGGTCGGTGGGTCGCGGGGCCGCTCTCGGCCCGAAAGGCAGGATGCCCCCCAGGGGGCGCTGCGGAGAGCCGCGGAGGGGAGGGGTCGCGCGGGGGCACGGCAAGGTGAAGCGCGGGCGCGCAGGTGGGAGGCGCGGGCGCGCGCGAGGGTGGCGGGCTTGCGGGGGCAGCCCGGGGGTCGTGTGCAAGGGCGGGGATCCCGGGGAAGCACGTGCGCAGGTGGGCTGCGGGGAGAGATGCGTGCAAGGGCGAGCCGTGGGCTGTGAGCACTGCAGGCCGTGTGCAAGGGGGCGTGTGCAAGAGGGGCGTGCAGGCAGGGATTGGAAGCACCCGGCGATTCCTTCTCCCCAAACTCCTCCATCCCACGGGGTGGCACTTGGGGGGGGGGGAGCCGATGCCTGCGCCCCACGCTCCTGCAGTGTCGACCCACGGCTCGGGGATTCCCCTCTGCTGCCCCAGACCCCATGGATTCGGGATTGGGGGAGGGGAATTATTTGTGGATTCAAGCAGGCCAAGGCCTTTGCTTTCTCAGGTATTTTGGAAACGACGTGTGAAAAGGGCGCATGCAAGGGGCTGGCAGGGGCCCGCAGAGGAAGGAATGCCACGGGCAAGCGGAAAAGCCCTCTGTGGCTTTTGTGGACAAGTCTCCTTTTGCTTTCTCCTGCAGGTGCCGCAGAACCAGCCTCGGGGTTAATTGAAGTGGAACAGAAGTTCCTTTCCGGACCTGACACTGCAGAGAAGTTGGTGGCTCTGGGAGCAACGCTGGACGGCATCCTCACCTTCCGGGACCGGTACTATGACCGTGCGGACTATCGCCTCACTCTAGCAGACCACTGGCTCCGGGAGCGCGAGGGGGCCGGCTGGGAGCTGAAATGCCCTCCACCGTCCACCGCCAGTGTTTCGGGGCCCACGAGTGGCTCCGCCACGGAGAGCCTGGGGCCACGGCGTCTCCCACAGACAGCAAGCAGCCCTCCGGCGCAGCAGCCCCTGCAGGCCCTCGAAGTTGCCGGCCGGCCGCACACAGCCACGCATTACCTAGAAGTAACGAGCCCCCGAGAGACTGTGGCCCGCATCTGTGCCCTCTTGGGTGTGGACCCGGCCCTGGCTTGGCACGACGACGTGGCCGCAGCCGTGGAGGAGCTCGGCCTGCAGGAGTTTGCTAGCTTCGTCACCCAGCGGAGCAAATATCGCTTGGGTGACTTGAACGTGGTCCTAGACGAGATGGACTTCGGGTACGCCGTGGGAGAGGTGGAAGCTATGGTCAGGCAGGAAGAGGTCCCGGCTGCGCTGGAGCAGATCCGAAAGCTGGGAGTCCACCTGGGTGAGGACTTTGGGAGTGAGAGTCAGAATTTAGGAGGGATGGTTCTGGGCTGCGGGGGCATATCCCCCCCCCCCCGGCTGCAAATTCAGTTACCGTCTAGTGGTTGGCAGAGTAGTTCTTGCAAAATGATCATGTTTGCTACTGCTGCTGCAGGGAATTTGGTAGAGGCAGGGCTGAGCACAAAGACTGGCCGGGGAAGGTACATATATGACTTGAATGAGCCTTACCTTTATTTTAAACATTTGCAAGATCAATACAAAAGACCTCCCCCCGCCACACACACTTACGTGTCTTCCAAAAACGGATTTATGCACAAAACCTGAAAAGTTTGAAATTGACCTTTCGGACTGGCATGCGAAAGCATGCTTGGATTTGTTCAAAATATGATTCCAGCTCTCATCTTAGTTATAACGTTTGCCTCTTTTTCTGTCTTTCTGGCAGGGTTTGATGAGACGACCAGGTTTCCTGGCAAGATGTCTGCTTATCTGTATAAATTCAAGCCTGCACAGTACAATGCCTTGTTGCAACGGGGAAGAGTGGCCGATGGCACGAACAGGGAAGGGGCCAGAACCTGATTGGGCCTGGGAAGAACCCTTGGGTTGGTGGGGTGATGCACCCCCGTAAGCTATTTAAACTGGGACCAGTATCATCCTCAAACAAGAGGAAAAGTATTGTGACTTAAATAGTAAAGAAAAAGAGAGGGGGAAGCCCATCTTTCTCTGGCTGTGTATTTCCTTCCTGCAGTTTGGCCTTCCCAGATCTGGCTGAGCAATGCCACCATGTTCTGTGTTCCAGAGTTAAATTGCTCCTGAGCATTATGTGATGTCACAGCAGGCCCAGCCAATAGCAGAAGGGGGTGGCTTACTGGCAGGCGATGGCCAGAGGTTGTCCTGTTAGGGGAGAACAAAATGAATGGGAACCCACAACACGGCACCCGCATCTGGCTGGGAGTGACCGAGAGCAGCAGTAAGCGACGGGACTGTAGGTTTGTGCTGCTCGCTGCTGCGCCTGTTTTTTAGTGACTTTTAGTCCCAACTGGCCTTTACATTGGAGGTTTATGAAGTTTCCCTTGCCTTCCACTTCCTAGCATTCCTGACCACGGGTTCTGCTGGCCAGGGCTGATGGGCACTCTAGTCGAAAATGGACAAAGTGGCAGGATGGAAAGGATGAAGCCTAAACCCTTCATGGCCAGCCAAGGGGGGGACAGAAGCAGATGGTTTGCACCCAGGGCCCCTTGAGCGGCTCTTGGGCCTCTCTCAGAGGAGCCACAAAGAGGGGGGGTACCCCAGTCCTGGGCCGTGGAGTGGGAGGAGGTGGTGGGGCAGCCCCGTGGCAGGCGCAGAGTGCTTTCTGTGCAGAAAAGCTGGATTGGGCAGTGGAGAGAGACCTGAGGTGTCGTGGTTTTTATTGGCGGTCTCCCCCCTCCCCGCTCGCTCTTTATCTCCATTGATTTCTATTTAGGCAGCTTGGTTGTTGTGGAATTTCCCCGTCTAGCTGATCAATTGAATTGATTTCCCAGCAGCTGGGAGTGAGGAGGGAGGAACGGGGCTGACGGAGGTGGGGATTCCCTGCTTCGCCCGCCACCTCTGACATCTCTGGGGTCCGCTCTGCATTGCCTGCCTTTTTTCTGGCGTCTGTGTCTTTGCCGCGCCGTCTCCTGTGGGTCTTTCCTGATCCAGCCCCCCACCCCCATAGCATGTGCTGAGCAGACCAACAACTGCCTTGTGTGTATGTGTGCGTTTTGTGTTGGGGGGTGTGTTCGCCTATAAGTGTGTCTATTAAGAGGGGGATCCAGATGGGATAAGGTTGCCCCCTGATGGTGAGCTATTGGAATTGCAAAAAAAGTTCCTTCAGTGGGAGGGCAGCTTTGCCTGGTCTGGTCCATGCTGCTCATTTCCAGGCAGTCTCTGGGAATGAGTTGATTTCCTCGATTCGCTGCACTGTGGCCCCGGAGGGTAGGGTGTAGGCAAGCCGCAACCTCATCCGGAGTGGGAGCTGCAATAAGAAAATAATAAAATTTAGGTACTCATGCGCTTGCAAACAGGGGAAACGGTGTTCTAAAAAGGGTAGGTTTTCCTTTAGGTGCAGGTTTCAAAGCTGGGAAAATCCCAGCTTTCTTTCCAACAACAGCCAAGTTCCTAGTCCTTAAGGTTGTGAGGTCTGCCAGGGTGGCATGTGTTAATTTGCATCTCCAGGGGGGAAAAAAGCTGTGGAGTTTGGGTAGCCAATAGTGAGGCACCGGAGGAAAGTCTTTGCCCTGAAGGAACAGGAAGTGATGTCAAATAACGCAGCTGTTATGCTACCAAGATGAAAGCACCCTGTGAGAACGGAGGAGGAAGTGACATCACTGCTATCTTTGCAGCAAAGAATGACGGCGTTGAAACTCTGGAAACATCACTGTGAGGTCACCAGTAAAGTGGCCAATCAGAAGTCAGGGCTGGTGTTACATTTCCAGAATTGCATCATGGGAGAGTACAGAAGTGCTGTCACTTCCAGAGCAGTGGCTGACCTGAGACTAGCAAGGAAGCAGAGCTGATAATTTTTTTTATAGGCGGGTGCAAATCTTACCTTGCACCCCACTCAGGCCTGCCTGTTCCCCGTTAGCTTCGCTGCAGTCCTCTTTAGTAGCGGGGCAAGAGGCGAACGGATTTCCCCAGCCGCAAAATGCCATCCAGCGTTGCAGCACAGAGGTTTTTGGGGTGGCTCAAACGGGGAATCCAGACTTTACCAAAGACCAGATAAGAACTGGTTTGCTGATGCGGAGAATCCGGACTGGCAGAGTTTTTAAACTTCCCTCGGGGTACGGCATAACCATGGGGTCAGTTTGGCAAGTCCCTGAGCTTCAAAATTTGCCTCTGTGGCACCAGGAAGGATGACCTTGGAGTAAAAAGGGAGGCAATGGCATCACCCTGACATCACGGGTCCATCCCGGCCTCCTGCCCCTCTCGGGGGCTTACCTTCTTTGGGTTCAGCACTCGGATGAGTTGAGTAATGGGAGAACCCCCCCGGCGTGGAACAGTTGAGCTGCTGGGAACCAGAAGCTCCACCTGGAAAGACTGAGTTGAAAAGGACAGAAAAAGGTTCACGCACGGGGCATTTGCTTTTCTTAAGGCCACCCTAAAAACCGGGGGCATTCTCTCCACCCCGCCTTGGAAAGGATTAAGAAAAACCATTCTGGATATGAATGGCTAAGATTCTTTGGATGGTGAGGAAGGAGTGCAGATTGGGGGTGCTGGATGTCTCTGGTCTCCAAGTGGGGCTGGAGGAATCTCTGCCCCCAAACCCAGAGGGTCCCACTGCCAGCCGGTGGCCAACCATTCTGGGCTGGATGGAGCAGCGGGTTGGTTCCCTAAAGGGCTGTTTCTCATGTGGGGCCACCGTGGGCATCACCGGACATCACCTTGGGAACAGCCACTTGCAGGGAAAAGCCAGGAATGTCGTCGTCGGTCTGGTTGGACACGGTGGCCGTGATCAGCAGCAAGGTGGGCTCCAGCGGGGGGCGCGTCATCGCGAATTCGACCAGAAGGCCGTCGTGTTCGTACACGGTCATGCAGAAGGAAGTGGTGGCTGCGAAAGGGGGCGAAGGAGGAGACGTGAGCCAGGACAGCTCGACTCCTTCCGTCACCCAACCGCTCTCTGAAACCCGCAAGTTCTCCGGTGGATTCCCAGTGAGGGGCTGGCAGTGGGGCTGAGCTTCTTCCAGCTCAAGGGCTGAATTCCAGCGGTGGGCAAAGAGAAAGGCGGACGGGGTGTGACCAAAACGGACCAGATGCCAAGAAGTCTCCGCTTTCCCTCAAGGCCCTTCCTGCCAGCAATTACGCCCTGGGAGAGAGGTTGTGGCAAAAGCCAAAATCGAACACGTCCCGTGTGGTTGGGAGGAGGAGCGTGGCCAACTGGGGAACCCACGGAGCTGTTTTGTCAGACACTTGCTTTGCTTTCCGATCGGAATTCAGCCCAGGTACGCCTCCCTGCATACAGGGCTTGGCTAGCAAGGAGCAACCTGGCAAGGTAGACGGACCTGCTGGCTTCCCGGGGACAGAGAGGGGAGGTATATTGTGTGCATGATAAAACATTCGTAACGGCTGCAGGGCTTTCATCAGACCGAAACATTTCCACACCAGTGTGTGTATTCTTTCAAAATAAAACCAGCACCATTCAAGGCCTCAGCCCACAGAAGATCCAAATGAAGTCCGGAGTCTTTTGTGTCATTTGGCAGGCGTACCTGGTTCCTTTAGTTCTTGCAGCAGATCTAGGAAGGATCCCATCGCTGGGGGAGCCGTGCTGGGCTGAACGGGGGAAGGATCTGTAGGTTCCCCAAGGAGATCCAAGAGATCAGAGACCTAGGGGGAAGCAGGCAACACACGGTGAAGGAGACCCCATGGGCGTCACATCAAGGGGGGCAGGGGGGCAGAACAGGGCCACAGTGCCAAGGAGCGGCCTGGAAAAGCTGAGTAAGTGGGAGCAGGGGTTTAAAAGACGCCCAGTGGCCACCCGCAGCCTCTCGCCAACCAGGGTTCATCCTCGGGCGGAGAGAATTCACGCCGATTTGGTTCCAGCTCAGCCTTTTTATGATGCAGTAATCAATCCAGCATTCCCCGAAGGGACAGATTTTAGAGGAAAACAGGAAAGATGATGGCACTGATTTACAGAACAAGGCAGGCCCAGGTGCTTCGATCGGTATTCTCTGCTTAAAACCTTCCCAGCTGTTGTTCTTAAAATGCCTTTTCATCCCTTGCATCAGAAGCAAAGGGCTCGTGCAACGGGGCCAGTGGGCAGCCTTTGCATCGAATCCTTCTGCCCAGCTGGCATCCAGAGCGAAGTTCTCCCACAGAGAAGCTACAAATTCCAACATTCAGCGGTGGCCCAGCTCCAGCTTCGCCTCTCCCCACGGCCAGGGACTCCCACACACCCCAAAGCCCAACCTGGTTAAGCTCCTCTTTCTGCTCAGGATGGCTGGGTGGCGCCCCCTCCAGGACCTCAGGAGCAACGCTCTCTCCTTCGTTCCCCGGTCTTTCTTTGCCATCGCTGCCTCTGCCCACTAAGGGCATCTTCTCCAATAAAGACGCTCTGTAGGTAAGGAAACACGGAGATTTGCAAAGAGTTTTGTCTCGCTGATGCCTCTGTGCAGCGTTTTCCAGCCTGGGATCCCGAGGACGGATGGAAATTGCACTCCGACACATGCTCAGGATCTGGGCTGCTCCGGAGGCCAGACCCAGAACTGCCACCACTAGGATCTCAGGATCGGGCAGCCGGGAGCCCTTGGAGGAGAGGAAGCTTGTATTGTATTGTATTGTATTGTATTTGTATTGTATTTATTTCTGTGAGCCATCCCGACGCTATATAGCAAGGAGACGCCATATAAATACTTGAAATAAACAAACAAAAATAAAGCTCTTCCCTCCAGGCCTGGCCCCCACAGCACAGCCCCCCGTTTGCTGTAGCACCTGCCCCTGGCCCGACCTGCATCCTGCCTTACTGCCTCACCTCGGCTCTCCTTGCCCGCAGTGGTGTGGCTCGGCCCTGCTCCTCGCCTGACCCTCGATGCATTTGGCTCCTGCCTCCTCCTCCCTCGCTGTGCTGCCTGAGTGACGCAGGCCCCCCTGCGGGGGGAGGTTCATCCACCCCCTCAGGTCCTCCATCCGACTTGGCCCTTGCCATGTATCCCACCAAGTCACCCTGCCTCACGGTCCCCGCACCTCGGTTTGCCTTCCTGTCCTTGACCTTGGCTTGGGAAGGATCACGTCCTCGGCCTGCCCTGATGCGCAGCCTGGTTCTGACTCTGGCTGGCTCTGTGACTATGACTTGGACGTGCCACTGAACTGTCCTTCGGGACGTTGGACTCTGCCCTGGTCCCAGTGCCTCCGTCTTGTCTTGCCTGCCCACATCCCGGGTCTGGATCCTGACACACATCAGCTTGGAGAAGGCTGGCAACAGCATCAGCACAAGCGGTCAAATCCTTGCTCCTTCCAGCCCAGGGTTGCCAACACTCGTTGGATTCACACAGCACAATAGCCCAACCACATGGGTTGAGTCTCGGTTGCTGTTAAACCACAGGCAGTTACTGAAATGTGGGCTAGTGGGCTGTCTGAACCCAGCTGCACTAACAAGCCATGGCTTCTTAACCATTCCATGGTTTGTCCTTGGGTTGTTCCCCCAGGGAACATTCTTCCCTGCAGTGGTGCCCTGACTGGGGGGACACGCTCCCCTGAGAGGTCCGCCTGGCTCCAATGCTTCTTTCCTTTCAGCGTCAGGCGAAAACCTTTTTATTCTCCCAGTATTTTAATTATTAACTTGTTTTATTTAGTGGGTTTATATTTTAACAGAGGATGCTGGGCAACTGTTATTCTTATTTCTATTTTAGTATGAATTGCCTGCAAACCGTCTCGAGACGTTTAAAGTATGGGACAGTATAGAAAAGTTTTAAATGATACATAATAAGTTCCGTGAGCGTGGAATTGCTCAGGAGAAGCTTCATCTCGGAGAAAGCCCGCTGCGTGGCCAGCTGCGGGAATCGCCGCACGGAGAGGACCCAGGAGTCCTGGCACCCAACGCTGCTTCATGCAGTGGCGTCCTGGAGGCAAGCAAGAAATCCCTCCACCCACCTCCACTCCCACTCCCACACGCCCCCGCAGCCAAGCCAGCCGTTCCCACCAAGTACCTGAGGTGGTCGTACTTCCGGAAAAGGGCGTTATATTCGACTGCTCGTTGCTGCAGCTCCACGTCGTGGCAGCTGCAATAAATGGATACCACACTCCGGATCCGGCTTTTTGGTGCAGGTGGCAGATGGGGGTGGGGGGGAGGGGGTTGCAGGAGAAAAAAAACATGGAAAGGAAGATTATTTCTTTGTGCATTTGTAATATGGATAAACCATCCCGAAACCAAGCTTCTTTTGGCAACTTACAGTGAGTATTAAGAATGTGATGTTAAGCATGATCTCAGCGTAAAATGATTAAAATGCGGAGATCAGTAACAGTGTAAAAATGGAGTAAAAATAAGCACCAAGATGTGCATTAGGGGCACTCATTCCATGCGCGGAAGAGGAATGGAAAGGAGTTTGGAAACTGGACAAGAGGGAGCTTTGGAAGAGGCCCGGATCCACACTAAAAGCATGAGTGGCCTGCTGTTCCACCGATCACGCATCCCACGAATCATACATCCGGTGAGTATAGAAAGGGCCCACTCTTATGTATCAAGTCTGTTTTTAAGTGATATATTACACGTGCTTATGCTTCGCATTCAGAAATAGCTCAGGGCAGCAGCTAATTTTTTCAATAGTTAAAAATACTTTTCAACAAGTATTTCAAATACGTCTGTTCTCCGATTATCCCACAATCTACAGTGCCCTCTGCTGGCAAGAACCAGGCACTAGGAATATTCTGGAAGTGATGTCTTGCGTCCCATTCCAGGATCCGCAAAAGCTCTGTCTTTCTCAAACCTGCTTTCCAAGCTTATATCTACACTGCCCTGTTTAAACCGATTTCAAACCAGTTTAAACCCAGCAAAAATAAACTCTGGGAAATGCAGTTCTAAGCATCATGATTTTTCCATGACGTGACAGGTTCCTGGTCAAAAATGTTCTTGCACAGTGGGAAATGGAAAATCGGTTCAAATCTAGCACGAGCCGAAATTCCTGGGCAACCCCGCTCTTTGCAAGCTCTTTCCTCCGTGAGGCTCAGCCTTCGGGGACTGGTGCTCACTTGACGGCGCTGTCCTGCAGGCGGGTGCCAAGCTTCATGAGGGCGGTGAGCGCGTAGGCCCGGGTAGCCGGCAGGGAGAGATGCGACTGCAGCACCTGCTGGAGCAAGGACAGCATCTCCTCTGGATCCACCTGCAGGGGGCGGGAAAGTGCAGAAAAGCCTGGGTAGGCAATTTCGGGGGGCCAGGTGTGCCCGCTCCCCCGTGCGAAGCTCGTGGCCACAGCGGGGACCCGGGTGTCGGGCTCCTCACCTGCTTCGGCTCCACCTCGTCGCAGCCGCCATCCAACAGGAGGCTGCCGTATTCACCGATGCACCAGGTGGCCACTTGGACCAGCGGTTGCTGGGGAGGAACAAGGCGGGTTGTTACGGCACGTCTCCAAACCCTTGGCTTGTGAAAGGGGCCTCGGGGGGCTGGTGGACTGCAGGCTGAACATGAGCCAGCCGTGTGAAGCGGGGGTCAAGAGGGCGAACGCCACCCTTGGGTGCATAGCCAGAAGTGCGGCTTCTAGATCGAGAGAGGTATTGCTGCCACTCCATACGACTCTGGTGCGCCTGCAACTGGAGTATTGTGCTCGGTTTTGGGCCCCTCATGACAGGAAGGATATAGCCAGGTTGGAGTCAGTGCAGCGAAGGGCCACAAGGCTGGTGGCCGGTTTGCAGGGGAGGCCGAATGAGGCGAGACTGCGGGAACTGGGTCTCTTCAGCCTGGAGGAGACTCAGAGGGGATCTGTGGGTGACATACAGGCATGTGAGGGGATGTCACACGGAAGTGGGGAAAGACCTGTTCTCCCCTGCAGAGGAAGGCAGGACACGTGCCAACAGAGCAAAGCTCAGGGAACCCAGGTTCCATCTGGATGCCAGGAAGCACTTCCTGAAAGTCAGGACCCCGAGGGCGTGGAATGGGCCTCCACGGGAGGTGGTTGAGGCCCCATCGGTGCGGGTGTTCAAGGACAGGCTGGACGTGCACATGGTGGGCATGTCGTGAGCAGAGCCGGCTGATGCCGGAGGTCAGACTAGATGGCCTGGGAGTCCCCGTCTGACTCGCTCTGTTTCTATGTTTCAATGTTTGCTCTTATTTTTTATCCTCGGGAGGTGCCTGCAGGTAAGCCCATTTTTCGTTGTGAGAGGTAACGTTGGCGGAGAGGAGTCTGCGAAGGATCACAGCCCACCCCTCTCTGCCGGCTCTCCAAAAGCAGAGAAGGGAAGGGGGCTGCTTCCCCACAGTCATAAATCACACCCTCACCTGAGAAATATCTTGGACTGCCGTCTCGTACAACCGCTGCACGGCATAACCATGCAGCTCCTTTGCTCCTCCGATCAGGTGGATGAGGTTGGGCACGGCGTCGTCACGCACGTATGAGCCGGCCTGCAAAAGCGGAGGGAGAGCTGAGAACGCCACGTTCGCTTCCCCCGGGAGATGCTTCTCTGCTCGGCTGTTCCTTTTCTGGAAAGCGTTGGACAAGCTCCTGCAATTACTCGGTTCTTCCATAGTGAAGACCTTGTCAAGGGACAGGACCTGCTGCTTGGGGAATCTGCACGAGGGGGACGATTGGACAGGGTGCAAACCCCCAACTCTAATTTTCACAACAAACGTAGGAAGACCATTCCAGTGGGATGCTAGAAATGGAGCAGGGAAGACGAACAAGTGCGTTGAAACAAAAGCATGTCAAGCATGCTTTCAAAAGCAGGAGAGTTTGTGCTGTGAAAAAGATGTGGTTTGCAAATCTTAGCTTGTGGGTTTTAAGTTTCTAGTCCACATGGTCTTGAAGAAATTTCTTTTAAAATGTCGGAGGTGAATAGAACCCACGAGGAGGAAAATTCTTTCCTTGGCTACACTGCTCTCTGCTCCCTGTGTCCTGCACCTCCTCCATCTTACCATAGTCAGAACTTGAAGGACAGTGTCAATGTGCCATCGCTTGTTGGGCGCAAACCTGGAGAGCGGAGGAAACAGAAAAGGCAGGAATGTCTCAGACCCATTCCCTGTGTTTAGCGTTTCTCCCAGCCAGTCGTTCTCCTTGGCCGGATCTCCAGCACTCCTTGCAGAAAATAACTGGAGCAGACTCACTTTTCAGCTGCGAGGAATATTCCAGAAGCGCAGTCCGACTTCAGGTCAGGCGAACACGTGTCAAGGAACGCCAGCAGTTCCTTGGTGGTCGTCCTCACGTTGCTGCTATTCACCAGGGCCAGACTAAGCTGCAGGGCACGCCTGAAGAGAAGAGGAAGAGGATAGGCTGGGCTGGCTGGGGATGATGGGTGTTGGAGTCCAACGGCAGGGAGGCCGCTCTTTACTGTGCAAGTTGCTTGCAGCCCCTTCTGGCCTCTCTCACCTCTTCACGGTCGGGTCGGGGTTGGCCAGGCAGGTGAGGACTGTGGCCCGGTGCCTTTGAACCGCGGTGTTCTCTGCTTGCAGCAATTTCTGTAGGGATGTGAGCGCCACGTACCTAAAAGAGAGGGTGGGACCCCCAAGCGCACAGAATTAATTTGTGGGAGTGGCGAGCACGAGGCGCGAGCAGGAAACCGACCCCCAGAGATTGCCCACAGCGGCCGTGGTTGTACATCTTGCTCCAGCTTCCCCTTTCCCAGCAAGGAAAGCCAAGGCGAAGAAGGAACTGCTTCAAAGCCGGGCTGGGGAACCTGCGGGCCGCGGGCCGCACGGGCAGTCCTGAGACTTGTCGCACGCGGCCCCCGTGTCCCGCAGCCGCCCGGCCACTGCATGCCAGCTCCTTCGCTTGGGATTTGCGTCCTCAGTGCCGTGAATGATGGAGACTTATTTTATATTGTTATTTCTATGTTGTGAGCCGCCCTGAGGATTCAGCGAATGGGGCGGCATAGAAATGTTTTAATAAATAAATAAATAATATGATGGAGAGGTGCAGAAGGGACAGGGAGAGGCTGGAGAAACCGGTGTCCCCTTTGCGGTGACAGGTACAGGCTTAAAGAGAAAATGTGTGTGTACGCAGCTGCAGGAGAACTGCTCCTGGGTAAGAGAGAACAAGAAGGAACCGGGCCGAGGATGAGGGTCTGAGCAGAGGGAGGACCAAGGCCCAGCCTTGGGAAGCGAGGGAGCCTAGGAGAAAGTTGTCCGAAGACAAGGGAAAGTAGAACAGCACTGCAGTTACTTCCAAGGGGTTCTGCCTCACACATGCAATAATTAGTTGATTGCCTCGCTATTGCTCTGTTCTTAATAAATATTGCTGGTTTGCTTTCTTCAATCTATTTGATGCTCGATCTGGCCTGCAAAGATAACTTTCACCTCTCCACGTCTTGCCCTTCTGGGGGATCCCACCAGCCAGACAGCAATCCAGACCATGCAAGCTCCACCCTCTTTGGCTCAGGCCCCACCCACTGGATCTGGCTCCACCTACCATCACCTGCTGCCCCCTCCCACCAGGTGAGTCTGGACAGGAAAACAGTTCCCCACCTAGATGGTTGCTCGAGGTGGCCTATAAAACAGCTCCCTTCAGGCCCTTGGGATCCAGCCAAATCCTAGTTAAAGGTACAGTTAATTAATGTTGCACACGAATTTTGGGGGAAATTATGTCTGTAAGCAGATTAATTTCTCTTTTATTGCCTTGCTGCGCCCTGTGCAGATTCAAGAAATGGAAGGGACCCCTCATCTAGGGGGGATTTTGCTGGAATTGCTTTTTCCCCGGTCCTGTGCCTACACAGCAAAATGGGCCTCTGGGCGCTAGAAGGACGGCCCGGCAGGTCCCCATCGATGGCAGGAGAGGGAAGTGGAGGGTCCCACAGCAACAAGGATGAGTCAAGGAACCCTTCCCCAGGTTCTCCTCCATTAAGATCTCTACAGATACAACAGCTACTCAGTCCTGAGCTGGGGAAGACAAAAGATTTCTGAGGATCAATCACTAAGTTTTACGGTAAGCCTGACTCAAATACTTTCACGAACAAGTAGCAATTTCAGGTGACTGGGAAGGCGGGGAATTATCCAGCCTGATGAGGGTTCGTTCCGCTTGGTGGTCCTTGCCTTGGCTCTTTTACCTGATGTTCTGATCCTTGTTGAGGAGAAAGCGCCCAAGAATATTTATAGCAAGAACCTGTGTACAGAAAAAGGAAAGTGCCGTTACTGCCCCCAGATATCATGTATACAGGATCAAATCAGCAAAGCTGGAGGTGCAACAGACCAGGTTCACAGGAGAGAAAGGGCACATGCAAGTCTTGATTCCAGCCCAAAACCCGGCAGTGGATTCCGCAGAACCGAGCGGACCCCAGACAAAACTGAAGGAAGGAGAGCTCAGAAAGCATTTAGGACAGAGAAACGTATGTGCGGTAAGATTCAGCCATACCCGGAGTCCGCTGGTCGACTGGACACCCATGATGGTCAGAACAGTCTCGTACAAGATGGCGTTACCCACATTCCGGGTTGTCTCTGTGTTGGTGGCCACCTGGGCCGAAACATGGGGAGAAAAACAACAACAGAAAGATGAAGAGTGTCACTGCGGCAGTTGGATTGCGGCCTTGTCCTATGATCCAGGCCAGGCCTACCAAATACTCGTCAAAATGCCGAGAGCAGGTGGACCACCATTAGGTTCATCGGGAGATGAAGCCCTTGTTCTCAGAAGCCCTCTGAGGTTCACCCCCTGGCCTCGGGCACCTCTCCACCTCTTTCATTCACCTGGGCCAAGGAGTCATTCATGGCCTCACTGACGTCGTCATGGTCTCGTCCCAGAATCCTCAGCAGACGCAGGATCTGTACCTGTGGAGCAAGGATGGCTTGGAGAGGCAAGGAGAAAGAAACAGGGAGGATGTGACCCAGTGAGGAGAACCGCAGCCTTCTTGGTTCAGTTGGGTGATCCATCCCTTCGCTGTTTGGCCCACTGATGTCCTACAGCAGCGGTGGGGAACCTCCGGCACGCGGGCCACAGCGGACACATTGAGCCCTCTCTGTTGGCATGCAAGTCAAGTCGGCCCAGCAGCACCCCAGCAGCAAAGAATTGGTTAACAGCATGCACAGGGGCCATGCTCGAAAAGGAGTAGCGGCGCCAGGTGATGAAGTCACAAGCCACAGCTCATTAGCCGTGACTCTTCTGAGCTTTCGCATGGCCGGTCAGTGCACTGCCAAAGAGATGTATATATTTGCTTGCACTGGCTGTGAGTTGTTTTTTCTCAACTAAAACCTCAGTTTTCGGGTTTTATTGCAGTGTTGGCACTTTGGGATAAATAAGTGGGTTTTGGGTTGCAGTTTGGGCACTCGGTCTCTAAAAGGTTCACCATTACTGGGTTTGGGTTAGAACAATGAGGTGTCCTGGCATGATTTTGATGGTTGGAATGTGTTCAGAATGGGCAGAAATGATGAGCTGTGCAGAAAAAGCTACTCAAGGACGGCTTTTTCAAAATCGCCCTCTTTTCAATGGAACTTTCGCCCTATATTAGGGGTAGGGGTGTGCACCAGGGTAGGGTTAGGGTTAGAAAAACGAGGTGTCCTGGCATGATTTTGATGGTTGGAATGTGTTTAGCATGGGCAGAAATGATGAGCAGTGCAGAAAAAGCTACTCAAGGGAGGCTTTTTCAAAATCGCCCTCTTTTC
>NW_025335322.1:570304-618878 GCF_004798865.1 Varanus komodoensis
CCCTGAATTAGGGTTAGGGGTGTGCGCCAGGTTAGAGTTAGGGTTAGAAAAACGAGGTGTCCTGGCATGATTTTGATGGTTGGAATGTGTTTAGCATGGGCAGAAATGATGAGCAGTGCAGAAAAAGCTACTCAAGGGAGGCTTTTTCAAAATCGCCCTCTTTTCAATGAAACTTTAGCCCTCTATTAGGGTTAGGGGAGTGCACCAGGGTAGGGTTAGGCCAGTGGTGGTGAACCTATGGCACATGTGCCCCAGCGGACACACAAGCCAAGTCGCCCCAGCTTCGCCCCAGCAGCCAAGCATTGGATAACAGGGCGCATAGGGGCCATGCGCATGCTCAGAAAGGAGTAGCGGCGCCAGGCAATGAAGTCACAAGCCACAGCTCATTAGCTGTGACTCATCCGAGCTTTCGCATGGCCAGCCAGTGCGCTGCCAGGGATATGTATATACTTGCTTGCACTGGCTGTGAGTTGTTTTTGCTCAACTAAAACCTCAGTTTTCGGGTTTTGTTGCAGTGTTGGCACTTTGCGATAAACAAGTGGGTTTTGGGTTGCCGTTTGGGCACTCGGTCCCTAAAAGGTTCGCCATCACTGTCCTAGAGCATCTGACCATGCTTGCAGGACATGGTCATGGTCGCCACTTTGTGAAGCTCAAGATGGACCACTCGTCTGTCCAGCCCAGGACTGGCCACCCTGTTTAGCCAATGTTCTCCAAGGCTTTGGACAGAGAGCGGCCCCTTCTGCCCTTTTCTTCTCAAGCTACTTCAAGCTAGGAGCAGACCTTAGAACCGTATGCCTGAACCCTCTTGCCTAAGAACCAAGGTGTTTGTGGTGTTTTGCATCCTCACAGCCATTCTACAGGAAAGCGGAAGACACACACACACCCCTGCCCTGGGGAAGAAGGACAACAACTTCTCTTGCCTCTCCTTGCACTGAGAAACGAGAGAGAAGACACGCGTTCAAGGGAAAAGGGATGACTTGGGAAAGGTGGCACTTTACCTGCAGGAAAGGGTCACTGATTCCTGAGATACTTTTATCCGGAGAATACCCAGTCACCACCAGGTTGCGCAGAATTCCCACCAACTGGGAGACGTACTTTAGGCAAATAAAGAGAAATGGCAAGTTGGTAGAGAGGAACCGCCCTCCGATGTTTCCGCCCACAAAGCCTCCACGGAAGATGCACGGATCCCTTTGGCGTCAGGGTTTCCGTACCAACTTCGCTCTAGAATGGCCTTCAGATCGAGAACTGAGCTGCTTCCTGTTGCCATGCTAGGGGGCTCCATCCTCGACCCGTGGGCTTTGGTGGTGTTTACTCCCAGGTACGTGTGCTTAGCTGGGGACTCCCGACATGGTGCTTCTAGGCACTGGCTGCCTGCTCACAGCTCCCTTGGAAGCCCCCAGGTCTCTGCCCCGCCCACTTTACGACCCCCAAAGTTGCCAAAAATTTGCACTCCCCGTGGATTAGTGCCAGAGGAAGCTGGGAAGAGAGACGTCTGTTTTCCCACCTTGCGGAAGTGTTCCAGGGCTTGCGAGCTTTTTTCACACATCTCTGCGATTAAAGTAACCGTGGCGTGCAGAAGCCCTGGGAAAAGGCAGGCAGACATCATTGTAGCCTGAGTCCTGGGTTTCCCCAAAACCGCAGGCCAATGATCCATTCCAACAAACCAGGTGTAGCTGGTTTCACCTGCCCCAAGACCAGGCCTTTCGTAGAGTTAAGGTGTTCTACCTGCTCGTTTAAGACCAAGCCACCCAGGAACCCCGTACCTTACAGCAGAAGGGCTGGTGGGTTCAGACAACACAATAACCCTAGGGCTGAGCATGGGTTGTTGCTGAGCCATGGTCTCCCATGCTGACGTTTGAACCCAAGTGCATGAACAATCCTTCTTAATCATGAACAATCCATGGTTGTTTTGCCGTTTGTTTTATTCTACTCCTTTTTTGTAAGCCATCCCGAGATGCTAGTAGGTCAACGGACTAGAAAAGCTGTTAATAAACAAATAAATGAAGAGATCCCATGGCTTGTCACTGGGTTCTGAACCATGGGTTGTTCATGCTTGTTCTGGCAGTTTCTTGCCTCCTCTTTATAGATTTAAATGAATCTTTGCCCGCCTACCTGCCTTGCACGGAAGCTGCTTTTCAGCCACTGAGCCCGTTCACACATTCAACCACGGGTCGTCGAGTGTCTGAGTAACATGTGGACAGGCCTGTGCTCCCCACCGGCTTGCAGATTTGGGGGTTCAACCAGGCCGAGGGGGCTTACCTTGAGTTTGTTCGGTCAGTGGCTTCTCGGCAACGGGGATGAACGCATCTGTGAGGTCCGGCACCTTCCGGATGAGGTGTACAGAACAAATCATAGCCTAGAAGGCAGAAAGGAAAGGAAGCTTGTTCTTTAAGCTGTGGGGTATTTATGGTTTAAGGCCCCAACATGGCACTTCTTCCAGGAATGCCTTGCAGGGTTGGCGTTAAAGACCAGTGCCTCCAAGCACGTGCAAAACATTTTCCTGCTGAATGCCTATAGCCGCTTAATTTGAGGCCAACTTTCAAATTAGTAAAGAGTATTATTTATTTATTATTTATTAAAACATTTTTATGCCGCCCCATTCGCCAAAGCCTCAGGGCGGCTTACAACATAGATAAAACAATAAGTTAAAATATCCATATAAAATAATCTTAATTAAAACACACATTATAAAATAAGCCGCCCTGGCCAGATAAAATTCAATTGTATTTAGCATTTAAAATGTTGCTTAAATAAAAAGGTCTTAGCCTGGCGCCGAAAAACAAATAACGACGGCGCCAGGCAGACCTCTCTGAGGAGTGCGTTCCATAACTTAGGCGCCACCGCTGAGAAAGCCCTCCTCCGAGTACCCACCCTCCTAATTTCCTTCACGGAGGGCTCCCGGAGAAGGGCCTCTCCCGCCGATCTCAAGGGGCGGCTGGGCATATATGGACATAAGCGCTCCTTCAGGTAACCAGGACCCAAGCCGTTTAGGGCTTTATAGGTCATTACCAACACCTTGAATTGGGCCCGGAGTACCTCTGAACATGGGCGGAGAACCTCTCTTTTTCGCGCTTCTGCCTGCCCCCATCTTGGAACCTAATGAGCAGCTTTCAGACACTTCTTTTGAAAGATACAGTTAAACGCAACACACACGCTCACACCCAAGCAAATAATGGTGGAGGAAATTGAACCATGGGCTAGAAATCAACCGAAAAGGTTCAGAAAGCAAGGGCTGAGGGGTGCACCCTCTCCAGCTTGGTGCTCTCCAGATATGCTGGACTACAATCCCCATGATCTCACAGCCAGCATGGGAGTCGTGGGTGCCCCGGTGCCCCAGGCTAGGAAAGGCAGGCAGAATCTTGGACGCAAACGCTTGGGAAGAGGTTTTCAAGGAACAGGGGGAGCTGCCGGGGGTTATGGGTCTGTTCTCCGGTCTCACCTTCCTTCGCACCGAGAGCTGCCCCATCCTGGCCAGCTGGCCCACCTCGCCCGCTAAGTCTCGGAGCATCGCCGCGGAGCCCAAAGTGCCGAGGGCGCTCAGTGCCAAGCCCTGGGCCCAGGCACTGGGGTGCCGGAGATCGCTGGTGGAGAGGGAGAGGAGAAGGTGAGGGACGAGAGATTGTCTCGAGCACCCGATCCCGAGCCCGCATCGTCTCCTTCGGGCACCCACATGCTTCCTTCTCTTCCCCTCCGGGTGGGGCTTCCAAGCGATTCCCTTTCCTTGGGCCCTTGTCTCGCCCACCCCGTCAGTTCCACCCTTCGGGCTTCCCGTCAGTGGATGCCACGGAAGCCGGACTCTCCTGGTCCCACCTGCCTTAATCTGGTGCCTTTCAGATGGACTGGACCACAATTCCCATCATTCCACTGGCCAGGCTGACTGGGAAGGATGGAAATTGTGGTCTGAGATATTTAACGGGTGGCTAGCCAATCTCCCAACACGACCCTTCCAAGCATCCCCAGACAGGGCTCCGCTGGGCATCAGGTCCCCCAGCTCTGCACCGCTGGTGCTGCCCGCCTCCAGTCCTCCGCACCCCAAATCCCAGGCTGGACCCATGCCCTCAGCCATCCCCTTCAAGCTGGTCTCGTTCCCCGCGAGATGCCCCTCCCGCTCTTGGCCCCCCGCAGCGTGTCTGCCCCCTCACTTCTTGAGGCTGTTGGTCAGGAGAAGGTGCGTGTCATGCTTCTCGTCCAGGAGCAGGGCAGCGCCGAGGTAGCCGATCCGCTTTTCGTGGTATTTTGGGGAGGCGACGAGCTTCAGGCACTCCATCTGCGTTGTGCCAGGATAAAGCAGAATGAATTACGGTCGGACTGCAGCCTTGCATCGAAGAATCGGTTAGAACGGACCAGAAATGCACTGCCAGTTCATCAGCCAATGAGTTTTCTTTCCAGCAATGGCCATGATCTTTAATCTTATTGAAGAAGGGGTGTTTGTCGTGGGCTCAGGGCTCTGGTCACTCAGCGTTTGCTGGGTCTTAGCCCCTGAACCTGTTTCCCATGGCAGAGCTCAACCCCTGCAAGAGTGTTTCTGAGCATACACAGTGTGTGCTTTCCCTTCACCACTGAGAAGTCACATCTGGCCTCCACAGACCTGGGCAAATGAAGACAGATTTCCCTGTAATAAAGGCATAACTAGACGGACCTCTCTGTTCAAAAATTCAGCCCTTTTGGGGTGGGGGGTAGAATGTACTTGGGCCTTTGTGAATTATTAGGGGCCAGAGCAAATGGACTTCAACTCCCATCAGATTCAGCCAGCATGCCCGCTAGTCAGGGATGCTGGAAGTTGTAGTCCAAAGCATCCAGAGGACACAGGGATGCCTTCCAGGGAGGGACAGAAGTACAAATAGAAAAGGCACAAAGGTAAAATTTCTCAGGTGGAGGCGCACCTGTCCAAAGTGAGCAGGATACCCCAGCATATGAAGGTAGAGCAACTTGGCCAAGTTGGAGGCCCGCGCGTCCGGCTCATCACTTCGAAAGGCACCCCGGATCTTGGCGCTTTCTCGCTGGACCAGGTCCCGCTCCTCTGCCTGGGTCCGTGCGGCCCGGATGGTCCGGATCAGGTCCGGCAGCGTCAGGGGTGCTTCTGGCATCCTGGAGAGGAAAGTGGAGTTAAAGAGACAAGCGGACAGGAGCTGGCAGCCAGAGGAAACCCGACCTCAGGCCCTCCCCTATGTGTGTTTCCTCGAATTCAGGCTCCTGCAACCCGGAGGCACATGCTGGGGGATCAGGCACACACAGGGGGATCAGGGATCAGGGGATCAGTTGTACATCTTTGCTGCTGAGTCTACACACAGTTATAATCCGCACACAGCTTAGCGTGGATCAGCGATTCAAGCGCATCTCTGCAAACCATCCGGCGGAGCAGAGCCGGGCTCAGTCGGGGGCCCGTCTTAAGGATGAGGAACCGAGAGACGAGCGATTGCTGTAAGACCAGCCGTGCCAGGCAACCCACCCAGCAATCTGTGAGTGGAGCCCTCTACATCCTGCCCACCCCCCACCCCCAGATGGCACACCTGGAGAAGCGGGCTTCACGTGGGCTTTTTCCAGAGTCCAGCCTGGAACGCCGGAAGGGCCAGCGAGGTGTGCAAAACACCCCTTTTCTGCACACTTGCATTCATTGTCAGAGTACATGGGGCTCTCCCATTACGGTGGCAAGCCCCAAACTTCTCTCTGACAACGGTTAGTTCATGTCCTTTGTTGATGAGGCTAATTAAAGGGTGGTGGAATGGCAGCCCCCCCCCCCACCTGCAATGGGTTCTTGTTTCTGAGTGGCTTCAGGGCAGATTTGGGGTATCCTGGTAGGCAGCGGACTGTGAATTATTCAATTTATTATTATGTATTAGGATTGTATTAGGCTGTGCCATCTGTCCATATTAGAAGACCAAATTAGTTCGGCTTGCAAAATCTTCCGTGCTGCCCGTGGCGGTGTTATCATTCCAAATGCAGAGTATCAGACCCAAATCTTGCCGGCAGAAGATCAGAAATCAGATACTCTTTGTAATGTCCTTAGGGTGCCATCCCCAGCACCCCACCTCCTATTCCATGGGGCCCCCAAGTCCTGCAGGACTCCAACTCCCACTTTCCCTCCAGGCTTCCCCTTTCCCTCCAGTGTAGGCTCTCCAAATGCTGACCTTAAATTGAGCAGAGCCCCTTTAGTGGTGGCTGCCCCCCAATAATTCATTCGTTCGTTCATGCATTTGTTCTTAAACTGTCCAATAGCTGGGTAGTTAACAAAAGGTTAGAAAAGCAAACACACACGCACACACAAACAAGATAAAATTAACTTAAAATGACAAGAGCGCAAGAGCAATTGGAAATGACCCAACAGGGAAGCATAGCAGTGGTACAGAAAAAAATTAAATCTTTAAAAATGCCATTAACTACTTGAACTGTAAAAATGCTGGGGGAAATGAAAGTCTTTGCCCGGTGCCAGAAAGGATGCAAAGTAGGTGCACTTTTGGGGGAACTTATTCCAGAACTGGGGTGCCACAACCAAAAAGCCCATCCACCACTCGCCTCCCTTCCCTTAGAAGCGGGTCCTGGAGAAGGAGCCCCAGCGATGGCCCATGGGCCAGGCAGAAACATATGGGAGCAACCCTTCCGCAAACCTGGCCCTGAGCCTCTCCGGGCTTTGCATGTGGGAACTCGCCCTTCGAATTGGACCCGGATGTCAAGCGGCAGCCAGTCCAGCCAGACAAGGACAGCGCTGTGCGTCCCCATTAACAATCTTGCTGCCCTGCTTTGGGCCAGCTGAAGTTTCTGGGTCGTTTTCAAAGGCAGCGCCCCGTACAGCCCATTGTGGTCATCCCAACGAGAGGTTACCAAGCGTGGAGCTTGTCGCCAAGGCCCCCTCTGTCTTTGCTCCCCCTCAGTGTATGCAGGCCTTCCCACCTACCTGCGCCCCCCCCCCTTTCAGGTGGATGGACTGCTTCAACTGAGCACATTTTGCATTGCTGCAAAAAGGGCCTCCAGAGAACTCAGAACCCCACTTCCCCTCCCATGCCAGCACCCCTTCTTTGGGGTGATGCTTTTTACTCATGTCTGTTTTTTTTTCTTCCCTCTCTGTAGGGGTTTTCTGCCCTCCTCTTCCTCACCTGTTCAAAGGTCCGCTCGGTTCACACCCAGACGTTTGGGGAAAGAGGATGTGGAGAGCTGAGCCAGCTCTGCCTTCCCTTCTGCTTACTCAACTTTTTTCATTTCCGGACAACAGTCCGTTCTTCAGCCAGGTAAACTCACCTGTGCGCGGGCAAGTGCCTAGACCCAGGGGCGCCCTCTGCCGGCCAGATCCTGAAGAGGATTTTCACATTCTGGAGCATTTCTTTGAGATTCGGGGAGCATCACTTTTTGGCGTTCATGGGAATGAACCGAAAAAACATAGGGCCTTTTCCTGCCCCAAAATGCACAGAATTGCACCTTTAAGGTAGATCCAATTGCAGTTCTGCCCAAGCCTACTCAGAAGCAAAACCAAGCCTAACTAAACTTACTCTCGGTGAGACTCTGTAGGAGCTATGAAAATCTTCTAAGGTGACAATTTAGCCCTCTGGGGTTCTCTGAATAGCCACAGCCCATCTCCCAGAAATACAAAATCTGATAATTGGAAGGTTGCTGGGCTTGTGTGTACCACACTTAACAGCCTCCCCCAATCTGGTGCTCCCAGGATGTGTGACTACAACTCCCATCAGGCCCATCCAGGATGGCTGCTAGCACCACATTGGTAAAGGCTGCTTGAGCTAGGAAGTATATTCTTGAGTGTCAGAGAACGGGGGCCGACTGGAAAAGGTAGACTTTGAGCTAGTCTAGCTGTTTGGCAGATTCATATAAATAAATCAAAAGCAGTGCCAGACAAAACCCACAGTGCGGGATGACCGCTTTCCAGCACTTTTCTCTCCACATCCGGTTTTCCTTTCGTGTCATGACAGTGTTCGATTGTCAAGACTGCTCTGTAAGCACTGACTTGTACCTAGTGTCAGGATGCAACTTTTGCGAGATCCTTTTCTTGGTAGAGAAGCAGGATGGAAAGGTTTTAAATAAATAAGTAAAAGTAGAACAGTACTTTTGGAGGGCTGCTCTAACCAGTAGCCTTCACTCCCTTTTCAGAAAATAAATACGAGTTGCTACAGAACATGATCTGGAAGGCTCTTTTGCTTTGGGCTTCCCAGGGGCAATTTGGCCACTTGGCAAATCAAACTCGGCCTGCTTTTCTCGTTATCTTAATGCTCTTTCCTCCAGGTTATGGGAAGGCTGCACCGGTTGAATTTCTGCTGACACCCTGCCAGGGGTGTGCATGCGTAAGGGGGGTGGTATTCTTTGTTGAACAGCCTTCCCCAGCCAGGAGGCCCCCTAGAGGTGTCGGGAGTGCAACCCTTCTCGTTTCCACGCAGCTGGGGATGATGGAAATTGCAGTCCGTCCTATCTGGGGTCTGCCAGCATGGGACGGCTGTGGAAGGGTTGAAGTTCCACGGAGTTGACCCACCGGCCTCAAGAGGGCGCTGAGGCCTTCTGCGCAGAGGCGTAGAGAAATGTCTAGAGCGTCCCCACAGGGCGTTCCTGTCTAGGACTAGACCACGCCGCTTGCTCGCCGAGTCGGTCTCTGCGTCATAGGTTTGAAAAAGCGACTGGTGCAGCAGTCTGACTTCCGGTTTCAGGAGCTGATTTAAAAAAACCTCGCGCCCCGAGGCGGAAGTGGGCGCTGCCCATAGGAATCAATGGAGAACAATGCTGGACTTGAACCGGGGACAGTAATGCATAATGCTCCCGTGCTCCGAATAAGAAAGGGAGTTAATTCCTGCGCTTTCCTCCTCGGATTTTCTTTGGAGCAAGACGTATTTAGAAAAAGAGGCCTACAACTCCCAGCATGCCCCAGCTGCTGGCATGCTGGGAGTTGTAGGCCGCTTTTAGCTGTCAAACATGCATGAGATTGCCCTTGTTTTCGCTTTCAATGAAGGATACCATCCAAAACATGCTCGCCTTGGAGTAAGCCCCACGGGATTCAGTGGGACTTATTTCCAGGTAGGTGTGTCCTGGGTTGCACTTTTCATGCCTCTACGTGTTTATCTGTGCATTGTGTGCTGAGCTCTGAATTTGGCCAGAGAAAGGAGGTGGCTTGACAGATAACCTTTGCAAACCCTCTTCTCCAACCAGGAGCCCTCTGGTTTGGAGGGGGGCGGGTGATATTTCCTATCGACCTGTGGGACAAAGTGAGTTGCTGTCCAACAAGGGTGCAAATGAGGGAAAGCTGACTAGAAGAAAGCCTTGTAGGGGCAACTTTGAGACTGTCGATACAGCCTTCCACCCTGCCCCACTTCGCCGATTTGCAGTTATTCTAATCAGGGCCTTTTTTGTCACAGAACACACTGGAATGGAGTTCCGGCACCTTTTCTCAACAGATTTTCCAAGTTTTAAAAGTAACTTTTGAAAATTTGATGTTTGGTCCACGTGGATTCGAATAGCCCTGTCGGGCATAGCAGGTTGGTGGCAAAATCATTAAAACGCTGCATGTGGGCTGCTTGTGTGTCGAATCCGATGCATGCGCACTTTGTCCGCGCTGGGTGTGATGACGCTGCTCGGCTTGTGATTGGTCATGTGGCCGCGCGCTGAGTGCTTACTGAGGGCAGCGACCATTATGTTTCGTTACACAACTGACGTGTGTGGGTGTGTGTACAGTGACTGACGACATGTGAAAGGTAAATAATTTCATGAGTCCCGGCAACTTTTTTCTTACAAAAAAAGCACTGATTCTAATAGCATGCCTTGCAGGGCTGTTGAAAAGCTGCTCTTGGCTGCAGCTGGATTTCAGGCTGCAGAAGAGTCGCAGTCAGGCCCAGCCACAGTGCAAAGTTGTTGCAAAGCATGAGAAGAGACCTCCTGCATCAGGCCAGAGTTCATCTGGTGCAGCCTCCTGTTCAGACAATGGTCGGCCAGTTGACTGGGAAGCCCACAAGCCACATCATTCTCCCACCCACGTTCCCAGCCATTGATACATCCTGGCATATTGCTCCTGGAGGTAGCATGTAGTCATGAGAACTAGTAGCCTCGGATAGCTTCATACTTTCAACCTTACTGCCAGGATGCAGTACTTTGAACAACACTACAGAGCTGTCACAAACCGCTATCGTCCATTCAGCCCCCTTCATTCCCCATAATTGATTCTGCTGGAGTTTGCACTGGGGGGATTATTTTTAAATTTTTTTGTGGGGGAGGGATTAAATATTTTATTAAAAGAAAAGATCTGGGACAGAAATAGCTGCTGCCATTTATTTATGTACAATCATGGCAGCATTAACATCTCGGATTTCTCCACTGATTCCTATGGGCAGCTCTCACGTCATCCCCAGGTCATTTAAAAAAGGCTTTGCAAGCTGAACCTGGAAATACCAGATTTTGCTTGTCCCACCTTCATTTTAATAGATCGGTTCACCTCCGAGTGGCTTCAGCATAGATTTGCTCCCTGAATGGTTTCTCAGTTGATTAACCACAGAGATGCTACATTCCAGACTGTCTCTCTCCTTCCCCTCCTCAAGTATCAAGGACTAGAAAAGGGACTCTACCATAGAGAGTCACAAGGAAGGGCTAGAAGGGCACAGACTGTCTCGTCAGGTTTGGATGCGCTGTTAAGGTAGAAATCCAACAGGAGAAGCTTTTCTTTCCATGCGAAATGCTTGCTGTTACATGCAGATTGGCTCCCTTATGTGTGTACCAGGGAGGGGAAAGATTTTTTTCACTGCAGGGCTGTCTTTCCTCTGGGGCAATCTCCTAGGGGCCATGTGCCTAGTGGTGGGTGCCTGGGCAGGCAGAGAGGGAACAAAATTGGGGAAAGGCTACCCCGGTTTCTCTCCCTTTGGTCTTTCATCCTTTCTGCCACTGCTTTTCCGTTTCATTTTTCCGCCCTCCCTTTCCCCCCGTGCCACCTGTTTTCTCTCCCTCCCTTGTGTTGCTGCGTGCCATCAAGTTGTCTCTGATGTAGAGCAGTCCGAATGAATGAGCGTCCTCCAAAATTTGCCCTGTGCGTGACAGCCCTGCTCAGCCCTTGTAAATTCAAGAGCACCATAAATTCCTTGATGGCGCCCGTCTGTACCGTATCTGGTCTTCCACTGTTGAATTTCCCTGGCATGATGGTCTTCTCCAGGCAGTCTTGCCTTCCCATGACATGTTCAAAGCACGACAGCCTCGGTTCTGTCACTTTTGCTTCTGGGTAACACTCTGGTTTGGACTGCCTCCCTGCCACCCCCTTTCCCCTGTCTCCTTGTCTCTCTTCTTTTTCTGCATCCCCTTTTCCTCTCTCTCTCCCTGTCTAGCAGGATGTTCAGAGAAGGAAATTCTGCTTTCCCCATCCCTCAGTTTCTCTTCCCTTTTCTCATCTACCTGAGAGTAGGGTAAGGGAGTGGCAGCTGTCACAATTTCCTGAAGAATCTGTGAACAAAACACTCCAGGCAATTTTAAGGTAACTCTAACCCAGTTGTATCATTCAAACTGCACACGCAGGAAATGAGTTGGAGCAAGAAAATTCTTTAGCATCCTGGAAGCCAAAAACAGCCCTGTGAGGCAGAGCTTCACAACTGGCAAACTGGCTGATTAGCTAGATTGCGTTGGTGCAATGAAGGGAAGAACAGGAAATACATTATAGGAATAAAATTTGCAGGCACACGAGGGAGTCCAACATGCCTTACGTAATTACTGTGTGATAGAAATGTTATTTCACTTTGTATCATCTCTCATAAACCTGGGCTAAAACTTGCTTGTAGGAGACATGCCAGGAAATTATGAATAAAATTGTGCAGATCCCAAAGAGCATTGAAATGGCAGAATTGACAGTTGCCTTCCATCGCCTCTTGTTCTTGCTATGTGCCGGCCGAGTCACCTCTGACAAGGCGATGCTCTGAGTTAATGTCCTCCAAGACATCTTGTTCCGGACAATTTCCGTTGGGTGGCCCCTACGCTGTGACATTCCCTGTCCCGGGAACTTCAGGTAGTCTTTTCCGTAAGGATGCACAGGTCAGAAATAGGAAGACAAAGCCCTTCTGTCTAGACACAAACTGTGTTCGGGCTGCTCTCCGATCCTGTCTGATGTGACTCGGGCTGCTTCTCTGTTGGTTCCACAAGCGGTTTTGCTACCTGGTGGTTTTACTGTTTTTGATGGGTAAAAGAATCCGCTCCATGGATTCCCCCTGAGAATGAACTATTCACATAAATGGAAGACAAAGCTTAGTCAACATAGATCGATTAAAGTTTGCAGCATGTGATACGATGCATAAAATTCGCCGCTTTCCTGGTCCTATAGATGCAAACGCACACATAGAAAAGCTTGCAAGAACCTAATAGCTCTTCTGGATCTGAACTCAAGCTCAGCTAGTCCAGGTTTTGTGCAGAGCAGCCAAGCAGGACTTGATGGCCACCAACAGTTCCTTCCTTCTTCAACCCTTCTATGAGGTGGGACTTCCTTCTTTGGTTTCTTTGTCCTATCGCTGGACACCACCACTCTCTCACCCATGTTCCTCACTCATGGATGCACACGGATGAATTGCTGCTGGTCCTGGAGGTAGCCAAGAGGACTAATAGCCATGGGTAGCCACCTCTTCCTAGGAATCTGCAAGCCATCCAGATCGGGGGCCATCACTAAATTCTGTGGAAGTGAATTCCATAATTTCACCATGTGCTGTGTGAAGAACCCGGATCTGTCCTGAATGTCACTGGCTTTCTGGGATGAGCCCAGATTCTAGTTCTATGGGAAATGTCCCCCTACCCACTTTCTGCACACCAGGCATAATTCCATGCATCTCTGTCTTGTCTGCCTTCACCCACCTAGAAGAGCATCGCGCTTGGGACAGGGGAGGGCAGAAGATGATGGCCAGATCTGAAATGGACGGACTCCATACAAGGAGCCCCAGCCTTGTGTTTACAAGAGCTGAGCAGGGCTGTCAAGAACAAGACATTTCTGGGGATGTGCGTTCGAAGGGTTGCTGTAACTTGGAGACAACTTGGTGGAACATCAGAACCACCATCAATCTTAGGGAAGTTGGTCCCCAATCATCACATATATGAACATAAACCTTCATCATACATACCCCTGGATGTATGTGTTACCCAAAGGAGATAAGAGAATACTTTGCACATGCTAATTGGCACTCTTGTTGTTAACACATTTGAAGGCTGAGGTCTACTTCCAGTGAAACCCTTTAACTGGGTGAAATACCAGTGAGGGGAATGGGTGAGGTTGGTTCCCAGAGAGAGCCCGTGTGGTGTAGTGGTTCAGAGCACAGGACTGGGACTCAGAGGATCTGGGTTCGAGTCCCTGCTCAGCCATGGAGCCACCTGGGTGACTTTGGGCCAGTCACAGCTTCTCAGCCCAACCTACCTCACAGGGTCATTGTTGTGGGGATAAGATGGAGGAGGAGAATGATGTAAGCTGCCTTGAGCCCTTTGCAGGAAAAAGGCAGGATATAAATTGCAATATAAATAAATAAATAAAAACTCTACAGCTCAATCTTTTTTTATTAATATATTTTATTAAATTATTTTTCCTGCAAGACTTCTTTAATGTTTTTTTTTCAATCCCAAAGACACGAAATAAGAAATATCCAGTCAAAAAGGCAAACCAGGAAGAGGAAGAAGAAGGGGATAAGGCGGGAAGGGAATTCTTCGGAACAAGGCCGGAGCAAAGCACTGGGGGGTCGGGGGGGGGGCAGGCAGTAGAAAACTGTAGGGAAGGGTTAATTTTTTTTCCTGTTTTTGTCGGCTATACAGACATTCTCGGTATACATAGCACACAGCAAAGGATCAGTCACTTCCTCATGCAGAATCCAGGGAGGGGGCTGAGTGGGAGATTCCTTGGGGAGGATGCCCCATCCTATACCAGAGGGCCTCCCCCATCCCTCCTCTTTCTCTCCATTCTCCTCTCTGGTTCGCAGTCACTCACAAAATGAACAAATATAGCAGGGGCCACGAAGCCCCCTCCCTTTAAAGCCCTCTTTTTTACTTCTTTTGCCCTTAAAATGCCTCTCCTTTGCCATCTGGAAGGCAGGACTTCCCGTATTGCTCGGAGCACCCTGAAAAAGGGTGGGATTTCCCGTTGGGGCCCTCCCTGGCAAGGTCTTTCCTATTGCACGTTTCCTTTCCAAAGGCACAAACCTTGTTTTTCCCCCATAGGGGTCAACTCTTTTACCCTCTAAAAGGCAGATTATCTCCTTTTCCTCTGTCAGGTCCTTCCTTCTTCAAACCTTCTGCGAAGCGGGACTTCCTTCTTTGGTCCCTTTGTCCTAAGGCTGGAGTTTCCACTTTGCACCATCCGGGTGCTTCATCCGCTCCTCGGGCATCCTTCCTCCAAGCTGGTGGAGAAGGAACACCAAGGAAAGATGCTCTCTCCAGCATATGCAGAGAAAGGCATCCTACCTTTTCCAGGGTGCAGTTTTGCCGCTGGAAGAGGCATTTCCTCCTTTGGTCCAGCCATTCCCACTTTTCCACCACTTGGACTTCCTGGTTCTGGGAATCACACGGTCCCCTTTACAAAGTCCCCTTCTTCCAAGCACCAGGAATCTCCCTTTCACCCTCTCGTAAATTTATGCTATTTTTTATTATTCAAATGCTGCGAGAAAACTGTTTATAAAAGCGTAAATAAAAAGTTAACTTTTTTTGTTTCTTCTTTTGTTTGTTTTTGTTTGAAAAGAAGGTTCCGGTTTCCCTCAGGGAAAGAAGGTGGAAAATAGAAAGAGAGAAAGAGAAAGAAAGAGAGAGAGAGAGAGAGAGAGAGAGAGAGAGAGAGAGAGAGAGAGGGAGAGGAGTGAAAATATGAATATGGAAAAGGGAGAGCAAGAGGACTCCCCTCAAATACTCCCGAAATTTCACAAACTCCACCTAGCTCCCTTGTCTCTCCTCCTGTCTACTATTACAAAGAGGACAGGAGAATTTCCACGAGCTTGTACCCTTTCTTATAGGGCAATTCTATGAAAGTAGGGTTTTTTTCTGTCAAAACTTGCATAGGATCATACCCCTCAGGGAATTTGATCAGCCCCTTCTCTCTGTGAGAGAATTTCAGGGGAGAATCTCAGGAGTGTATCTTGATGAGACAGAGAATTAATGTTCATATGTACTGGAAGGATTCGAGAGGAGGGCTTGTTAAACAGCCCCCTCCACCCGAAAACACCCCTACAAGCCCTCCTAAGGCTGGAGGGGAGAGGATTTTGAACGGACCCCTTAAGGACAAGGGGTGAGTCAGCTTCAGTGGCTCCCCAACTAAATTTCACAACAGCTTATCGCTCTAGTTCAGCCCAGTCATCTCCCACAATTGAAAGGTCGAGACACCAAATGCCACATTGCTTTGGAGGGTGGCTTATGAAGATGGATGCAGCCAGATGAACAGAGCGGGGGAAGTGAGGTGAAGATGGGTGGTGATCGTAGTTTCGGAGAGACAGCAAGAAAAAACAGAGAAATCTCCGATAGAAAGAGAGCCCTTCGTATGTAAACAATCTAGAAAGGTTAAAGGAGGCTGCCAGGGGGTGAGGCGGGTAAACAGGTGAAAAAAGAGAAGAGGGGACAGGTAGAAAGGCAGAAGATGGAGAAGAGTCTGTTACCAAACCATTGTTGTGGGGGGAGTGAGGAGAAATGGGGTCAAAGCAGCCCCCTGCTCCCCCCCTCAAGTGAGGAGGAGCGAGAACAGGTACACCAGACTCACGTCGACCAACAGGACTGCAGCGACGACCAACAGGTGGGCTCCCTGCAAGAGAGAAGGGGCATGTCAGGCGGAGAGATTGGCCCTGGCTGGATGCACCTCTGAGCATCACCGAGGCACCAGGTACAGTGCCTCGGCCTGATGCGTCCTGCAGCATCTTCTGAAGACCCCGCCGGGGCTCCTTCCTTGCGCAGTGAGCCTGGGCTGGGGAGTGAAATTGCCGTTGCCCCCAGCCCAGTGCCCCCTGGGGATAGAAGGCAGTAGCCTCCTCTTTCCCATCCCCAAAGCTCTTCCTCACAGACGCAGGCAACCTCTGGGGACCATGGCCCCCTAGGCAAACTGGGGACGCTCTCCTGGGCACATCCACAAAATGGCATCCCGAAGCGGCGTGGTAAAGGCAGGTGTCCTGACGAGCGGGCCAAGGTGGGGTCTGGCTCCCAAGCCAGGAAACGGCTCCTTCGGACCCCCCATTCCCAGCACCAACAGAAATCCGTTCCACAGGAATTCCATCTGCTGGGAAGACCATCCTGAGTTCCTTCAAAAAGAGCCAAGGAGCAGGAGGGAGGGCTGCAAGGTGGCATTCCGTAGCCCTGATTTACACCATCAATGAACAGTAAAAGAATTACTCATGAGTAAGCATCCTGGCCTGCCTGCAGAGCCATCATTAAACGGAGGGAGTGGGCATCCATTAAATTATAGGGTCCTGATGGTGTGCTTTGACTGAGGGAAATTCCCTCAAATCGAATCCCTTTGCACAAAAGCAGCACAGAAGAGCGGTGCCGCCTTGGCTCCGAGCAACAACTCCGACGGGATCGCATCCAAACAGGCCCTTTGCGGGCATCCTCGACCGGCTCTGCTCTCATCCCTCTGCCTCCTGCTCAGCAAGGGCCAGCAAGGGCCCAGGGGACGTGGCGCCCGGACCGCCACCCCGCCGTTCCAACCGGGGCCGCTGGAGTATTTACGACGTGCGGCTGTGCCTGCTGGCACCTCCCGGCGCCCCCCACTGCGGCGCTCTCGGTGGGCGGGGCAGCGATGCTGCAGTGGGGAAGGAGGGACCAGAGATGCTGTTGCCACGGCTGCTGAGTGAGGGATACTGGTTGCTATGAGACAGAGGGAAGAATGCCAGCCAATCCGCTTCGCAGGCCGGCTGCGAAGCTCCCCCTACGGCCCTTCCCACCTTTCCTTCCCAGCCTCACTTCTAGGGCCAGAGAAAGTGTGCGTGCGTGTAAACCAGAACAAAACATGCCGTTCAGAGCAGAGCGAAAGGGGAGGGCCGGGGCTGGGTGTTTGAGGCTTCCTTCTTTAGAGCAGCTGGGCCAGAAGACGGCGGCGGTGCTATTTCAAGAAGAGAACTGAGATTTTTCAGGGCAAAAGTGATGCGGGCGACGCTCTGGTCCTGCACCAGAAAGCAACCAGGATTCAACCCAGCCCTTCCCAAGCTGGGACTCCCCAGATGTGCCGGCACCCCTCATGGTCATGTTGGTTGGGGAAGATGGGAGGTGCAATCCAACACACCTGCACAGCACCCAGTTGGGGAGACTTGATTAATGGGGCAGCAAAGGTCCCCCTTGAGGCAGGGCTCTCTGTTCTAGTTCGGGAAGAGGCAGGGAGACCCTACTGGATTACACTGGGATGTTCAGAAGGATTTGGGGTTTCCTCTGTCCCCCTCCATGTAAAGAGGAGCTTGGCCCAAAACTGAAGGCGAGCTTGTGGACAGAAGGGATGCGTTCGTCTCGTAAGATCTGGCTGGAGGATGCAACCTTGGCGGCTCTCTCCGTGCTTTTGGCACGGAGGGGGCCGGTCTCTCCAGCTCGGCCTGGCTCCCCGAGTCCAGCCTCAAGAACGCTGAAGTGCGGCAGCGTGTTCCGGTGCCCCGGATTCCTTCGGGGGTTCGCTGTTATTCCACTCGGATGCGCTTGCTGCAGCAGCATTTGAGAATCCAAGATCTCGTGGGTGTAGAGCCGAAGTGAGACGGAAGCAGCAGATGGAAGTCAGAAGATGGGCAGGTGGACATCCACCCCTGGGGAGGCGGGGGAAGCTATGTAGGGGCGAGGAAAGCTTTCTCTCTGTTCTCTTCTGCTGCAGCAATAGCCCTGCCCCCTTCCACAGACAGAAGCCCTGTGCCTTTACGAGCTGTGTGCCAGACAGAAATCCAACTGGGTCGGTTTTGTCCAGTGTACAATTGCTGGGAACGGCTTCATCGGGTGAAGTCTACCTGCTGTCCCCACTGCTTCTGTCCATAACTAGGAAAGGTTGAAAACCTTTCGAAAAAGTGTACAGGCAGTTTGTGTTTACAGTATGACAGTACCGAAACGCTCTCTTTCCCCAGTGCCCAAACATTCCCCCCTCCGGGGGATCACCACTACACCGCACTCCCTTGAGACAGAACGAGGCAGTCCCAATACTCACCCGCTGCTTCTGCAGCACAGACGATCCCGTTCAAAACTCTTCCCTGCTGGATGTGTCAGGGGTGAGAATTTCTTCTTGGGGTGTGCAAAGGCCCGTCTTCTGACCATTTGCACCCCCCAAGTGCCTTTCATTAGGACGTTGGGCTTGGTGGCTTTGAACGGGATGAATCCACAAGACAAGATCTGCACAGCCTGGTGGAGGGGGAGGCAACCCAGAAACCCCAAGGTGCTTGGGACCCTGATCCTGCCCCTTGGGCACATTGGATGAGGCTTCTGGGAGTTGCGGTGCAGGACGTCTGACTGCCAGACCCTCTCCCAGCAGGTCCCGGGGGGAACGGGTGTGCCAGCACCCCCCCTTGCATCCGCTCTGCGCCCTTACCTGCCTCTCCCTTCTCCACACTGCTCCGAGGACCTCCTCTCGCTCCACCACGAAGGCCCCTGGACCCCCAGTCCCTTCCTCGTTCTCCGATTCCGGGCCCACGGAAGCTCTCTCCAGTTCTGCTTCCGCCGGGATCTCCCCAGGATAAGGCCTGGAAACTGCCCCCTCCTCCTCTTCCTCCTCCTCTTCTTCCTCCTCCCGCAGGCTGCCGGAGCTGCCGCTGGCTGGGCTGCCCAGCTGGGGGCGCCGAGGGCCCCCCGCGAACGCCTCTTCCTCCGCTTCGTAGCTGCTCATCTGCCCCTGCTCCTCCTCTTGGTCCCACAGCCCCTCGGGAGCAAACCCCGGAGTCTGAGACGGGAAGCTGCCCCGGCACCCCCACTCATCCTCGGGGTCGGAGGCCTCCGGGAGGAGCTGGCGAGGACCCCCGTTCTCCAAGGGGGGCCAAGTCCGCCGAGGGTCCCCCCTCCAGGACTGCAGAGGCGTCGGAGGGTAGCTCGTGGGCAGACTCGGGTCTGGAGAAGCATCGGAGGGGGTGATGCCGTTCTCGTAGACCTGGGGGCTGTCGTACTCCTGGAAATTGGTGTCAGTGCCTTCCGAATCCAGCCGGCCACGTGGTTCTGGGGAAAGAGATGTCCAGTGGTTAGAGCAGAAGGCGCAAGCCCTTGGTTCAAGAGAGAGGATAACGACCCCGGAGGGGCAGGTGAGGGCTGAGCAGGGCTGCCACGGAGAGGGCATCTGGCCGCCTCACTCAGGGTGGCCTAAGTCGGAGCCGACTCGACGGCACCGGCCAGGAAGAGGGGGCCTGCTGCAGTCTGTGTCCAGCTGGATCAGAGCAGGAAGGAACGGGCGAAGAACCAGGCCGCCCAGAAGCGCCACCTGCAGGTTCGGGAGGGCCTGAGCAGGACACGCTCCGCGGGCCGCCTCCCTCCACCAGCCCGCTTTCCCACCCTGACTGCTGCCAGCTCCTTTCACTCCCCACCCTCACTGCCTCCCCTTGCTCGCTTGCCAGGCAGAGTTCCAGCGAGCCAGCAGGCTGTGACCCCCGCTTCTCCTCTTCCTCAGCACCACTTTATCCAGGGTGCTGGGAGGAGCAGATGCAAGACAGGGCTCTCGGTGGGGAAAAGGAGACGGCCCTCCACGGCTCTTGCCAGAGGGACGCCACATCTCTATAGTGCTGAGCATGCGAAATAGCTAAGCGAACAACCCTGACTCTCGACTCCAAGACGGCCGTCTCCTGGAAAGCATGATGCAACTGGCGTGGAGGGTTAGGTTTGTCCATTTAGTCATTTCGCATGCTCAGCACTGTGGGGATGCTGCCCGTCTCAAGGAACTCTCGACGGGACAACTTCTATCAGATTTGGAACCTCTTTTTTTTATTGGCTGGAGAAACGGGACTTGGTTTAGATCTAAAAATGTTTTTAAGTTTTCATAAATGGATCTGAATATGATTACAGAATGTTAAAAGATATGTATCTTATTGTGTTGTAAGCCGCCCCGAGGCTTCAGCAAGGGGTGGCATAGAAATGTTATAATAATAATGATGATGATGATGATGATGATGATGATGATGATGATGATGTAGTAAAGGGGTGACCCAGTAGTTCCAAAGTACGTGATGCTTGATGTTTTTAGTATTGGTTTAAAATTTTAATTAAAATTCTTTAAAAAAAAGAACTTTCGACGGGGCTAAAGCTCCTTCCAGGCAACGGGGCCCTAGCACTAAAAGCCAGAAGGCATGCAGGGTGATCCTGTCTGTTTAGCCCCTTCACTGTGGTAAGAGAAAGGACTGAGGCCCCAGCAAGAAAGCATGGAAGTTACAAGCGGATTGCAGTGTTGTCAAGACCCTAGCGCTGCCCCCACTGCAAATTCCAAGAATCTTACATGGCAAAAGTGTGTCGGTGGAAGCGCCCGAAAGACCGAGGCTGGAATCCCAAGGGGCAGGTGGGAAGGGAGTGGGCAAGTCTGGCATTCAGTCTCCAACAGTGGACAGCTGTACGTTTCTGGGTATGACTCAAGGAGGGTGTAAAGTTAACAGAAGGTCCCGCCGAGTCCCAGAAGCTGGGAAGCAAAAACGGCCAAACCGAGGCTGTCATACTCGGGTTACACCATGAGAAGGCACGACATGCTGCAGAAGAACACCATGCTAGGAAGAGGAGGAGGAGGAGGAGGAGGAAGACCGACTATAAGATGGATTAACTCCATCAAGGAAGTCGCAGCTTGGAATTTACAAGGACTGGGCATTTTGGAGAATGCTCTTCCATAAGCAAACCTGAAGTTGGAGACGACTTGAGGGCTGATAATAACAAAGCAAAGAACTTGCACGGAAGCATCATCAATCAATCGCCACAGACAAACTGATTCGCCTCTACCCCCCTTCCCTAAATTTGCACCTTCCAGATGTGCAGGGCAATTCCCAGGATCCGTCCGGAAAGAATCCCCCGTGAAGCTAACCAGGTAGTGCTGGAAGGCAGCGGGATTATCCTGACTCTTCCAGCCTGAATCTACCAGAAATTATCTCCTCAAAGGCCCCCCGGATGCCAAATCTGTCATCATTTTGGCACTGCATTGGGGCTGCTCTCTCCTCCCAGGCTTTTAGCGATATTTAATGGCCCGACGGGGAATTTACGCCCTCTGTTTTTAATGGGACCCGCCAGTAACCCTTTTAGCCATCACGGCGCTTACACATTTAGCCATGGTGGTTTCGTTTGTGTTGGTGGGCTGTGGTTTTCTGTATTGTTTGGGCTGCCCACAGGGGTTGGTCTGTTGGGCGAGACAGAACAGGCTCCCGCAAAGCATCCTTCCCTCCCAGAGCCATGCTTCGATTTCTGGAGTGGCCCAGCAGCCCAAAACAACACTCACCTGGCTCATCAAGGATGGGCTGCAGTTCCTGGGCCAGAATTTTGGCCAGCCGCGCAGCTTCCAGGGCTTTCTCTGCTGCGGCCAGCGCCCCAGCGGCCTTCATGCGAGCATCCGCAGCCCTGGAAGGGAAAGAGGGTTGAACGGGCTGATGCGGAGGGCTGGGCTCCCCACAGCCTGGACAGCCACCCACCCCCCAGGCTGCCCCTAGACGTGTTCCCCCTGAGTCCAAGCAAGAACCAAGGTCGAGAGTGCCCAACTTCAGCTAAGCTCTCTCAGCCCCGGGGCATAAAATGCTACAAGCACAGCAGAAATACAACCCACAATTCGCTGCCTTTTTGTGGCACACCAAATCCGGCGCCTGAGGCATCGTCCTCGCTTGACTAACGGCCATGCAGTCTCCTAGTCCACAGCTTCCAAATACACAATTTTCCAGCTTTCCTAAATAGCACATTCTACCCTGCTTCCTCCCCCGTGTTCCCCAAGGAGTGCTACCTGGCAGGCTGGGCTTCTGGCTATTATCCCTTATAATTCATGGGCTTTCTTGACAGCTTTGAGGGGAGGGGGGTCAGGGAATGTCCAGTGTCTTACAAAAAGGTGCCTCCCCCAACGGCAAATGAACAAATTAAGAACAAATACCAAGTGGTACCGCAGACATTTCACCTGGCTCCCTTTTATTATATCTGTATTGCATCTGGCATGTTTCCACCCTACAGATTTAGATCTACTTTTAAACTCTTTCAGCTGTAATAGTCCCTCCAGAAAGGAAGCCCAGAAACTGCCCATATATCTATATCTATATATTAAATTGAAAACATCACTGCAAGCTTTTAGGGAGGTACTGAAGACAAGCAGGTTTTCTCTGGCCTTCTCCTGCTTATGGCATATGGGGCTGATCTGAGGTTTTCGCTGCAGTGGAGTTTTAGTTTTTATTGCTGTCTATGTTAGAAGGTTTTGTTGCTGATGTCTGTCAATGTTATTCATTTCTGCATGTCGCGGTTTTTATTCTATGGGACTTCACTGTGCAAGGCTCTGTAGGAGAGGGGCTAGAAATACTTTAAACACAAAAGAGGCAATGAATTAGAGAGGTGATGATGAATTTGTAACTTCCCAGCCAAAAGCTGACCTCTGAAGAGGTTAGAAAAGTCAAAGGATTTCAGGAAGGAGATCCTAGCACTGCCCCCACCCCCCACAAATCTCCCACCAAGTACAGTTCCCATTAATTCTTGGAGAAGCCAGGGTATCCAAACTGATACCAAACTGGTTTAATTAATTAGTACTGCACAAACGCACTGGCCAGAAAAGAGAGGTCCCCATGTTTCGGGCTTCCACTCCTGGTGCTCCTGCCCATCGGGCACGTGCCATATTTCTTCTCCTCGTTCCTCCCTCAGGAGGCCCGTGGCCACCTCGTGCCCCGCTTCGTTCGGTTTTCCCTTATTTGTGAACCCTTTGTACGTGATCAGTAGCAAGAAGCAGGAGGAGCAACCAGCGCATAAGGGACAATGCTAAGCATCACCCCAGTGCATCTCTGGTGGGCCCGAGAACTAGGAGGAGAAAGTGAAGGGCTTGGGGGCCGCCGGTCATAAGAGTTTTGGTGCTACGTCCTGCGTCTGGCATTTGGGGAGGAAACGTGTCATTGGTGGCATGTTTGTTAATGTCTCGACATGTTGGAACAGTTTGGGGTGCCTCTCCTTGCGTTATGCATTACAGATAAATCGATGTTTTGCCTTAACGGCCTGTTCTGTAATTCTTTAAAACCAGTCAAATGAAGGGGTTGCACCGATGAGGTTAAAGACGGCAGCAGATGTGTTGATCAGTGGAATATGTAGGGCTGCTGCTGAGAATGGTCCAAACTAGTGCAGTGAGATTGTTAATCGAGGATTGGCTAAGGTGGTCACCTTATGCCAGTGCTTTTCCATCTATCCTGGCTGCCAGGTCATGTCCAGGCCCAATTCAAAGTGCTGGTGCTAACATTCAAAGATCCCTGAACAGCTCTGGGCAAGGTTTAGAGAGCCATCCGAGAGGGATGGCTTAATTTGGTGTCCTGTACTGAGCAGGGGGTTGGACCCGATGGCCTTCTGGCCCCTTCCAACTCTGTGATTCTACCCATCCTGGTACTCAGGCCCTCCTCCAGGTTGTCCCAACACCTGCGAAGCTACTAAGGAGAGGTCGTTCCCTGAGGGGCTCACCTGGCACCTACCTTTTGGTCCTTTTGGGAGCAGATGGGCCTTCTTGCTCTCCGAGATATTTTCATCCCTTAGTTTTATTGGCTTAAAATTCATTTTTGCATTTTTAAATGTTCATACCACCGCAGTGGCTTTCTCACTTTGCTTCAAATCATTTTATGGAGTTAATTGTTGTCATCTACCCAAACAGCTTCTGCCATTGGGCAGTATAGAAAAGTAGTAAGCAAATAGACAGGCATTCTTGGTTCTCGTGGGCACTTTTGTGAGGCAAAGCAGCATACAAGTTAAAAATGATGGTGATCACTGGGCCAGTGGCTACTCTTTGTGCATCAGATCTCTGCGTGTAATTCTGAATTTCTACTCTAAAGTGTACTATTCTGTGCAGGGAACCCAACACTGCAGGTTCAAGAACCTTGCAAAATATAGTGTTCTCCAAGCTAGTTTTAGATCCTCAGTAGTTACTCTCGCTACTGAGTCCCTTTCTTGTTGTGCTTAGAAGCGCACTGAAAATCCATTTGCTTAAGCAAGCTATTAATGTTTAATATCTTACCAGTTTAAGGGCATATTAATGCTATTTTGGGGTTCTTTTGCCTTAACTGTGGGTTTCATGAGTTTGAATTGTTCTTATTAAGTACTGGTTTTTGTTTATCTGTTTTTAATAGGCTGCTGTGGGCAAGAATTCTATGGGAAGGAGGGATAGAGATGGAAAAGACAGTAACTAGCTTGCCTTAAAGTGGTTAGAAGTCACAGAGATGCCTCTCAAACGATTTTTGGGAGGCTTTCTGACACAAATGATTCTTTCTGCTTATAGGAAATGTCCAACTCTTAGAAAAAATGCCTTTTCTTAAAAAAAGAAAACACACGTTTTCTATAAAACAGCTTTTTCTGAGCTCCCTCAGAAACTGTAAAGGTTTATTATTTCCACTTGGGAGAATGTAGAAATCCACATTTAGAAGCAGAGACCCACAGTCTCTACACATCAAAAAAGTGATGTGTGTGTGCATCCTTTGCTGAGAAAGCAATCCTAGAATCACAGAGTTGGAAGGGATCTGAGAGGTCATCTAGGCCACCCCCCACCCCATGAAGGTCCTACAAGACAGCTAGTATCTACAGCGAGAGATCATGACCGAGACAGTCTGTTCCCAAACAGCCCTTGTTAGGAGACCAGCTGCCATGTGACTCCCGCCTCTGGTTCAGTCCAGCCCCTCTGGCGCCAAAGAGGACCACGTCCTCTGTCCCCTTTGTCCAGCAGCCTTCCAGAAGTTTGAAAATTCCTATCATGTCTCCTCTTAAGCTGCACTTCTCCAAGCAAGATATGCCCAGTACTTTCAAAATCAGACTCGGTTTCCAGACCTGTCACTCTCGCTCTTTGCTCCTGTCTGGACATGTGCATTTGCCAATGTCCTTCTTAAAGTGTCATGCCTGGAACTGGATACCAAACTCCCGATGTGCCTTGACTGCTCCAGAACAGAGCAGAACGATCACTGACTGTGATCTGGGCCCTATGCTGCCATTAGTGCGGCCAATGACTGTATTTGCCCTTTTCGCAGCCATGTGGGTCAGATGCTGCCAGCACCCGCGGTACACAAAACCCCCTGCTTTGGGACTGCAGAGTCTCTTTCAAGGCAGAGTTCGATTTTAGAGCAGTTTCAGCAAGAGGGCGTATTCCAGTGGCGAGCAGAGCAAAATGAAAGAGGAGGTGAGGCTGAAACACCCAGAATGTGCTACCATATTCTAGTTTAGAGTTCATAATGCCTTATGAATAACCGCACCTTAGGAGTGCTGCTTTGACCTTTCAGAATGCGGAAAAGCTGCACAAATGCGGGAAAATCATCAGGGATTGAGGGAAACAGGGTGAGGCCCGGAGGAGAAGACATGGCCATCCGGGAGGCCAGATTGGAACCCCAGAAGGTCTGGATTGGGGTCCAGCCCTGAGATTCTGCACTCTGCCCTATACATAAATTCTCCAAAGGAGAATACAGATGTAAAGCACTGAGGTCCAGGATATGGAAGGATTGCTTTCTTTTCTCCCATACTGTTTTCCTGTCAAGTTCTTCAGCTTTGCTTCATGCTTGACCACTGTCTTGAGAAGGACTAACCTCAGCCTCCCACAAATGGATCTTCTAGCTCCTCTTTAGGACAATAGCTCTTTCTCCGTAGGACGTTTAGGGACCAGTCCTATGGACCCTAGACTCCGTTTGAAGGGCCGTAGAATAGTTTAAGAGTCCCAGATCCAAGGATGGAGATGGCACTTGGACCTTGGAGCTGGGAAGCAGAGATTGAACCTTTGCCTGCTGCTATCAACACAATCAGAAGCTCTTGAGATGTGCTCCAAGGTTAAGAATACAGTCCCAAAAGGGAAGAACGAGAGCATTTTAGAGGGAGGGAAGAAGAGTGGAGAGGCCAGGCTCCTTCCCTCCCAGTAGAGATCCCTCAACTAGAAAGATGCTCCAGGAAATCACAGTTTTGATCTAAATATCTAATGGAATGTCTCTCCGGAAGAGGCCTTCCTCCAAGTTTCATCTATGAGGCACCCTGGAAAATGGCAACAAGGAAGAGAGCTGTGCTTCTCAGGGGTGGCCCCTTGAGTATGGAATGATCACCCACCTGGCACCAACACTGCATCTTTTTGATGCCAGGTTAAGCTCCGAGGCATATGATGGGGCATTAATTATTAGATCTATATCCTGACTTTTTCTTTTTTACCCAACTCAAGGTGGCTTACATCATGCTCCTCCTCCCACTCTCAATCTTATCTCCCCAGCAACAACCCTGTGAGGTAGGCTGGGCTGAGAGTCTGTGACAGGCCCAAAGTCACCCATGGTTGAGCAGAGACTAGAACCTGGATCACCTGAGTCCCAGTCCCATTCTCTTAACCACTACACTGGCTTTCATTTATTTCATTAGGTTGTTCCATTAGGTCCAATCTATTATAACTGTTTTAGGTTTTAGATGCTGTACTTTAGAGATTTTATATTATGTTTTTATAATCTTGTATTGTGGTGTGAATTTTTGTAAGCTACCAGAGAACTTTGGCTATTGGGTGGTATGAAAAATAAATTAACAACAACAACAATAGTAATAATAATATTTTCCCTTTCTTGCGGTAGTTCCTGTTCTCTGGCTATTATTATCTCTTCTGATTGCCTAATGCATCCATTTGTATTACTTTGTAACATTTATTCTGTTACTTCTATGATGGTTTTTAGTTCCTTATCTACTGCTTTAGCAACCCTTGGCTTGAAAGTGGCATACAAACAAACAAGAAGGGTGCCCATGTATGAAGCACCCCCAGTTTTTCAATTCCTAGCAACTCCCAATTTTTCTGGACACAAGTCTTTCATGGAAAGGCCCATGGCTCACTCAGAGGTATTGCTCCGTTTCATTTTTAACAGAAAATTGGATTTCCCCCACTCCTCAATACACATATAGGGTGTTTCGTATTTGATAAAAGCTTTTCCTACCATCATTTAACATTCTGAGGTTGAGAAAGATGACAAATATCTAATCCTTCTAGAAAGGGTATGCCTTCGCCCCGCCACTCTCCTAGAAAAACCCCACATCTCATAGACATATGAGCACAGGGACCTAAAAGTGCCTCCCAGCGACTTCCCTGAGGCTCGCTTCCCCGCAGACTTGTTCAGAGTCAGCAGCCATGTTTCAGCAGTCACGTGCCCGCAGCACATTTCAAACCCATTTTCCAACGCTTAGAAGTAAACACCGCAGCAATATTAAAAACCCGCCTCACCGGTCTTCAGAGAACTCTGCTCTGCCTGCTTGTCTCTGGGCACCCCCTCATGACACGCTGCGTTTCTGAGCACCCACGCACCACCCTACACCTTATGCGGAACATCGCAACCCGACACCCTCCCTCTCACAGCCGCTTTGCCGTCCCTCGGTTTCCACGCCTCCGAGCTCGGGGACGCTTCCCGGGCCCTTCGCCCACAGCCAGCACACGGCACCTGCTTGGCCATGGCTGCCCAGCTCCCAGCCCCCTTCGCCCCCCCCCCCCGCACCCATCCCATCCCTGGTCCAAGCCCAGAGGATGCTGCTGCTCTGCTGTTGCCATAGCAGCCACGAGCCAATCACCTTGCCACGGCCCAGTTGCCTAGGAGACCAGGCGGCCTACACCGGGCCTGGCCTTGGTGAAGCCCACTTCTCTGTTCTCCTTCCTGCCAACACACAGGGCAGACGCGGCCGCACACGCGCACACCGACACGCAACAAACACACACACACACCACTCCTTCTGCATGCTCTCTCTCTCTCTCTCTTTTTACATGCAAGCACACTTGACTGGCTAGGGACCCAAAGGAGAAGGGGATGGAAGAAGAGAGATGGACATTAAGGGGCAGGGACTGTGAAAAAGGAACATGTGGCAGGCAAGGGAAGGCCAAGGAAGGAGAAGGAAGAGGAAAGGTGAAGAGAGAACAGATGGGAAAGCGAAGGGACGGGAGCAGTGGAAAAGGGCTGTGGAAGGCCTAGGAAAGGGAAGAGGTTATGGCAAGAGAACCCGAAGAGAAAGAAGACGGAGAGGCGAAGACGAATGGAAGGGAAGCCATGGGCGTGTGAGGGACGGGGGGACTGGAAACTGATGAGGGGGAATCAGATGGGAGAGGGCACACAAGGAGAAAATCGAATGCTCAACGGCAGAGGAGAGAGCCCGGCCAGCCACAGGCGAGCACACGGGCGAGAAGAGGCGGCACGTCCGCGCCTAGAAGCGGCTGCCAGCGTCTCGTTTTCGATCCATATGGGCAGCCCCCCAAGGCTTGGCACGCCATGTTCCTTCCAGTCCCAGCGGAGGAAAAACGATGCACACAGCTTTTCTGGTCCTCTCCCCCACCCCCTTTGTGATTAATTACTTTCATAATGAATTTTCCATTTGGAAGCCAGACGGAGAGCAAATTTACAAGGTAGCCATCCAAGTCTGCCTGGGATGGGCGATCGAGTCGAGCGAAGCTTTCAGACCATTTTAAAATGGCTGCCCTGTTTTTTTTGGTGAGGGGAAAGACTGTTCTCTGGAATAAACATAATTCAAATGCGGCTTGCCAGTGGTACCCCGATTTCAACTAGCCTTTACCATTATAATTTCCCACCTTTCCCCAGTTGGAAACAGGCATCTGGAAAACTCCAGGAGATGAGCACAGACTTCATTAACTCCAAATCAAGAAGCGGAAAGGTGCAGGCCTTAAAAAGGCCTACATTTCTGAAGAAAAAACCAGGCATCCTCTAGATACGGTAGCTAAGCAAGATACATTTCCTAAAACAAAAGGCAGTGTTTAAGCTGGGCTCTTCCTAGGTGGTGAATTTTAGGACCCAAAAGGCAGTTTTTGGAGAAAAGGAACTAATTTGCCTCCAAATCAAAAGGGAATTTTAATGTAGAATGGGCCCCTCAGGCCATTCTCAAAGACGCAGCCCCCTTTTTGATCCCTCCCTAATCGTGAATGATCTTACGGGCACGATCATAAACAGTTACCCTTCTGTTTCAGTGTTTCCTTCAGAGCGTTTCACCATTCCCCAAGGTTACCCTTGCAGTAGGCTCAGCTTTAATGCTAGGCAATGAACCACGTTACCTTTGCGTGTGTTTACCTGTGTCTACATACAGAAATGCATGTAGTACAGAAACGTACTCAAATAGGCCCCCTTCCTTGGTTTCCCACGCATGCACTCATGTTCTCCCCCATGTTGTCTTCCAGATTTCTCGAATCGACCCCCACGCGCCAAGTTAGCCTTTTCCTACTGTCTTCCTGGAAGCCTTCCTTCCATCCATGTCCCTGCAGCAGCTTTCCCCTCTCCCCGATGCCTCACACCTCTCACCTGGCGATGGCCAGCTCTTGCTTCTGCCGGGCCATACTGACGGCCCTTCTAGCCACTTCTACGGCTCGGTCAACTTTCTCTTTGACCTTGCTCCGGCGAAGGGGAATCAGATTCTTCACCTTGCCGCTCACCAGACGGTTGAGCTTGTACTTCCCCTCTTCCTTGGAGCCGTCGGGGTAGGTGGTGCGGCCGTAACCGTGCCGGCGATTGCCTAGCCACTCGCCCTCGTACCGCAGCCCGTTGGAACGGCGGCTCACCCCGTAGCCGCTGCGGCGGTCCGCCCGCCACTCTCCTGCGTAGACCTCGGTGGAAGACCCCTCAATAGTCAATGCTGAAGGCAACTCCGGAGGTTCTGTCTCTGCGTAGCTGAGTGTGGTGGCCTCGCTCCCAGCCGAACTTACCCCTGCCTCGCTCTTGAGGGACCCTCTTTTGCTGCCCAAGGAAGCCTTCGACTCAGCCCTGCGCACCCGGAGCCCGCTTAAGAGCAGGGAGCGGCGGAAGAAGCCTCCGGTTTTCTTCTTGGCTCCCTTGGGGAAGTCTGGGTCACCTGGGAAGGCCAAGACAAACCCACCCCTCGATCCGGAGGCTGGGCTATCCCCAGGGAGAGGTGGCGGGGGAAGAGGAGGAGGAGGGAGCGGTGGAGCCGGGGTGGTAGGGTCAGTCTCGCTGTGGAGTGACTCGAGGGAGGTCCGGCGCGGGGAGCGCACCAGGGCCGCCTGGCGGTAAGGAACACTCTGACGCACTCCGTATCCGTGACGTTTTCCGAACTGCCACTGGCCCTGGTAGGTACCTGCGGAGGAGGAGAATGTGGAAGAGGTTAGCCCAGAAGAACCGGTGAAGAACGCGGGAGGAAAGCTGAAGCAGAGATGGCGAGAAGAGAAAGGGAAAAGCCCGATGGAGAATCAGGCCCCCAAAGGAGGAAGCTTAGCTTCTGAGGGTTTCCCTGGCAATGAGCTTCTTTCAGGTACAGGGAAAGTGGGTCAGAAAGTGGGCCAATGTTTAGTTCTGGGGAGGCGCACAGGAAGGTCAGAGACAAGATGCCAGGGAACAAAGGTGGTACCTTATGCAGGAGATCAACCTTTTCTGAGCTAATGGGCAGCATTATTCTTGATGAGGAAACTGGAAAGGTACTGGGTAAGAACAGGGAATGTGAGTTTCTCGATTATCCAGTGTTGTATCCCACACTTCCTTCAAGAAGCTTTTGGGGTCATGGCCTTTCTGGGCCGACATCACGACAAGGCCGTAAGCAGGCCTGAAAAACTTAACTTGACCTACAAGTTAGGACTTGATTGGAAATTGTTGGAAATAGGGAGTTATCTGTTATAAGGATTAACATTTGGGATTTAGTTCTTATTGTATCATAGTTTATTGTGGTTCTAGTCTTTCATACACCACACTGGGAGGGTTTCCCCTAAAAGGCGACCTATGAAACGTTAAAATAAATAAGCAATAAAAGAGCTTATGTTATCCTCACATTTAAAATTGTGAGACTGATTGGGAGAGAGCTTCTGGTGCCTAAGGTGCCATTGCCACCAGCAAGAATCTGAATCCGTTCTCCCTGCTCCCCGCCTTTCTCAGCTTCAGTTGGACACATGGGGTGGCAAAGACGCCACCGGATGCTGCAGCGTGGCAGGGGACACCGAGAGGAGAGGCACAGGGAGCGCGAGACGCGGATGCCTAGCCATGCAGCACACTAACCCAGCAAACAGAGCCGTGGAGAGGAGCATCGTTCACCTGGCAGGGCGGGAGCCAAGAATGGCGTCGCAGGTGAGCGAATGGCAGGACAAAAGGCAAGAGCGGAACCCGCTGCCGCCTGGCCACGCGCGGCCCGCTCACCTCCATCAGCGTACGTCTCCATGCCGTATCCATCCTGCAGGCCCTCACGCCACATGCCTTCATAGACGACACCGGACTGGCTTTCCCAGACGCCCGAGCGCCCCTTCAGCCCGTGGCTCCACTCCCCCTTGTAGCTCCACTTGCTCTTGCGCTCCACGCCGAGTCCACTGCGCTTGCCTTGACTCCAGTGGCCCTGGTAGGTGTTCCCACTGGGCCACGTGTAGACGCCCAGGGACTCGAAGCCACGGCTCCAGCGCCCACTGTACTCCCCCTGGGCCCCGGGGCCAGTGCATACGCCGTAGCCATGTGCCCGGCCCTCCTCCCAGTCACCCACATAGCAGCCGCCATCGTCAAACTCGAACCTGCCTCCGTTGGACATTCATGTAACGTTTCTCCCCGGCCAGTCGGGCGCCAATTACCCACAAGTTCCTGCACACATCTCCACTCCCCCTCCGGGACTCCCCTACATGGCACTGGCCGACGGAGGCAAACTTCAGCCTTTCACACTTCTTTTCACACAACCAGGCATCTGGAAGCTTAACTCCTGCTGCTGTTGGAGATCTCCAACTATAACTTTGCCAGTGCCTGGCTTTTTTGACTTACAGGCATGTAAAAGCTGCGGCTGGACAGGAGGCCAGCTGGTTACTGATTCACTGAGCTGCTGGGGAAATGGGAACAAAGGGAAACGAGATTCCGGGGCCTTAGCGGTTGTGGGGATGGGGTGCAGCTCTGCCTAGATCAAAGTTTGCACTCCTCATGTCACAGGTGCTGGAATACTCAGAAATCTCTGGTTCTCTGCGAAGAACTCCGAGGGTCATCTGTAACGGCCGAGAAGTGGAGGTCTTGATGTTTCTCCCTACAGGAACTGGCAGTTCACTTGAGCTGAACCATGGCTCAAGGCTTTCCAGCTACAAACGTACCCGTTCTCTTGGAGGTCTCTAGCCATCGGCACAGGCAGGCAGTACAGACCTGTCAAGACCCAGCCCGAGCGTCCCACCAAGCTTCGGGCGCTATCTTGCTACACGGGTCCAGCAAGGCCGGAACCTCGGTTGATGGGGCAGATGCGTGGCAGAACGACAGGCATTTCAAGTGGTCCTTTGGCTGCAGTCGTAGGAGGGTCTTAAAGCAAGAGGAGCACTCGAGTGTCTTTGGTTAGCACCAAGCATCCTAGAGTTCCTCGAGGTGCCCTGTTATCCGAGCACGATGTTCCTGGAGTTCTTCAGCCGCAGGAGACGAGCGCACAGTTCCCCGCTTGCTGTTTCGTACAGTGTTCCACGGTCGGTTGCTGATTAGTCCAGCAGCTGGAAACGTCGACTTGTTACAGGCAGACAAGGGTCAGCAGGGGATTCGTTTGCAGGCATCCAGTGGTCCCCCGTCAGAGCAAAACTCATTGGCAACGTATCGCTAGAGAGCCGTCTGGGCACACAGGGGGTACTGTTGCCGCTGGTGGAGATGGGGCAGTTGTGCTGGGATTGGTTGGGGGCCCTCTGAGGCCTTCTGCCTCTGCTTCTGAGCTGCTCTTGGGGCTGACGGGACACAGGGTCTGGGACTCTCTGGCTGCAGGCATCCGTGGCAACGAACAACAAGGGTGGTCTGTGGACTTCTCTCTGCTTGAGCCCAGAGAGCTCATCAGAAGCTGCTCAGAGGAAAGCTAGATGTTCACAGGACCGGGCAGCCCGTTCACAGGGCGCGGGAGCAACAGCGGAGCTGCTGAAGACGACCGCATGGTGTAATGGGTAGGAGACCACCTGTGCCAAGAGACACACGGATTAGGCGAATGCAATCGAACTTTTCAGGGAACAAGACTGGCAAAGTCTTAGGAAGACGGTCTCTTAGCCTGTGGGGGTCCCGATACCCCAGTGTCCTCAGTGCTTGGTTTTAAGACCCAATTCAGAAAGCAGAGCACATGCTCACACATGCCCCCCTGCCCCCACCATGGGGAGTATCCAAGGCACAAATAGAAGCACATGCGTTTTTCATATAAACCTATTTGTAAACAAGGCTGAGAAAAGCCCCTTCAAATATGAGCAGCACATGACCACAGCAGGAGAAAGGCTGGTACCACTCGAGAAAAATAATGCAGACGGCACACACAGGTGCTTGGAAAAAGCAGGGCACCCAAGCCCATATGCATGCAAGACCCAGAAGGGAGCCTCAACGCATGCCAAGTCAGCACTGCAAGCGCACCTGACATATATAAAAATGTGGGCACACACAACATTGTTTTAGCAAAGGTGGAGCAAGGGACCAGCCTACATACATCTCTGCATTCATTATTTGCCAACTAGCTTTTCACAGATGCATGATAATTTAGTAGCCTGCAGATAGTACCACACATAATTCTTCTGGGGTGTGTGTGTGTGTGTGTGTGTGTGTGTGGGCATGAAAGGGCATGAAAAACAAGATGATCTCCTGTCGGTGCTTGTACACACATGCAAATAACCGATCCAGTTATAAAATGTCACATAGGTAACCTGGCAAACAGAAAATTAATGTTTTGAAGGAGAAGCTATACATTTGGGGATAACCAGCGCGCTCTGGACCTTAAGTGGAAAGCAGGGGTGGGGGGATCAGTCTTATTTATTTCATGTCAACAGCATGCAGAGAATTAAGAGCGACAGCTCACAGATACACAAACACGATATACAGAGCAGCTAAGAATGATCTCCACACTTACCATGAGTTTAATCTGGAAGCAGTTGAGGCAAACAAGAGGCACACGCTTCTAGAAAAGCGAGATAAGATAACAGACACACCCAAGCCTTGAGTGAGCGCATAGAGAGGGACAGAGCTCAGCTGGGAAAAAGCGCAAACCAATCTGGGAGGATGAAGATGGTTTGTGTAGAAAAATAGCCACTGGAAAAACGAGCTGGAGGATGAAGGCAGAAGCAGCAAGTCTGAAATGTGTCAGCATAAATTGGGGAGGGGGGTGGAGAGGGAAGGGGGTTAGAAAGCCCAGCCGGGAGCTAATGAATAGAGGTAGATTCCAAATGGAGCGATCAGGTGGGAATAGTATGAAACCGAGCTGGGGTGGTGGGGAGCAGCCGATGCCTGTGGAGATCCAGGAAAAGGCAAGACCAAAAATGTCAGCTGAAAGATGAAATGCAGAGAGAAAGAAAACAGAATAATCGGGATGGGAGCAGACAGCGGACCTCAGGTGGCTGCACTTCTGAGCGTGGATCAGCAGGGAAATAGCACAGAACGAGCGACTCCGAGGCAAGAGATCGGGGTGTGTGGGTGGGGGAAAGCCCTCATCCAAACCGTAGGGGGAAAAGGGTACGCTGTGGACATCCCCCCTCCCCCAGAGGGAGGTATGGTTAATTCTTACACTATTTCTGATGGTTTTCCCCCCAAAAAATTATCCCTCGTGTGGAAGCCATCGTTAAAAAGATAGAAATGTGAAATCCTTCCCCACCCCAGAATGGAGAAAAAAATTATCGGAAGGAAAGCGAAAAATCAACCACACTGAAGTGGAAAGCAACAATGGGGGAGAGGCGAGGAAAGACCCAGACTGGATGATGCATGCAGAGCCCCCGAAGGATCCTTCGGGGATGGTGGGGCAGAGTGGAAGGGGATGGCGGGGGCGGGCGCGTGGGAAGGGGGTACCGTGCTATTAAAAAGGGGAGTCCCTGCGTTCAGAAGCTGTCCCCCACCCCTCAGTACGGATGGCTGTGAGCGCTGGTATTGCAGCGTCAGCCGTTGGGGGCAGGGGGAGGGGATGGACTTAAATCAGGCTCTACCCAGACCGAACCCCTTTTATCGGGAGACCGGGGTCCCTCCCCAGCACACACAGAGACACCCACAAAAGGATCCAGTTGGAAACACAGCTTTATTTGAGCCGAAACAGCAAGGCACTGAGAAATGACATGGAACCACAATTATCGGTGCTGCAGACCCTCCAGCCGCCCCCCTCCCATGTCCACACCTGTTTTTCTGTGCAAATTTTCCCCAAATCCATGACCTCACCTGCAATCGCTTCCTTCTCTCTCCAGTTAATGCTCTATGCCCCAAAATCACCCACGGTTAAGTATCCAGCTAAGCATTTGCCTCAGCCCCCCAAGTGCACAGAGCCCCCATCAGCATCAGGAGTGTGTCATCCATGGTGTACAAGGGGCCCTAAAATTCAGCCCATGTTGCAATGTGCTTCCCTCGGTCCTTTCCCTTTATATTTTCTCGGAGCAACATCTCAATCTTGCGCCATCACCTCTTCCCCAAGGAGCCATCCATCCACCCAACCCCACAATGCACCAGATGTCTGTTTGCCTTGAGGACACCCCCCTGCACTAGCGTCCCCATTCTGCATCCTTGGGGCAGGGGAGGGCATTGTGCGATCATCCGTATGTCCATCTGTGTAGACAGGTGGAAAGGTAGGCCGGCCCTCCGTCAGAGGCGCGAAAGGGCACCTCCAGCTACCACCATGGTCTCCCCAGTGATGTAGTTGGCATCTGGGGAACACAGGAAGGAAACCATGCCAGAACAGTCAGATGGGTCTCCGATCCTGAAGGGAAAAAAGGGGGGGAGGCAGAGTCAAGGGAAGAATTCCAGGGACTCCTTGGCTATGTCTGCATAGAACATGCAACACCCAAGAATCCTGGCTTACTGTGAACATGCAACACCCAGGAATCCTGGCTTACTGCTGGTGTACTCTGCTCATTCACGCCCACTTGGCTTCTCCAGAGAGTGCAAAGCACTAATTATATCAGAGTTTGCTAAGCATAATGCTCAAACCTCAGATCCTGGCTAGAAGAATTGTAAGCCAGGATTTAATCTTGGTATATGAATCATGGCTTGTTTGGGAGGAACAAACCAGGATTCTGAGTTCAGATGGCATGTTTGTTTTATTCATCACTTCTAGGAAAGCAGGAACCACCAGACTGTAAGCATCACGTCGTTTGTGGCAAGCCAGGATTCCCCAGAAACCTGGGTTACCAATCCATGCTAATGCGGGCTACAGAAGGCGCAGACGAGAGAAAAGAAGAAAAATGAAAAACGTAGAGGCAGGAGAGACCCCAAGGAGGGATCAGGAAAGCCAGAGATGAGGCAAAGAATTGGAGGAGCCATGACAGGATGGGAAAAGCTGAAGGTGAAAAGGTGACCTGGAACGGCAAAGAGCAGCAGCGTTGCGGCCCTCTCTCAGTGAGATAAGCAGGTCTGTGGACGACTAAGCCCAAATCTTGGTCTGAAGAATGCGTTGTCCAGCCCAGGAGGACGTAAAAATTGTTGCCTTGTTTGAGAGGAGTGCAGCTTAGATTGTGCCGTAACACAAGCCTTGCCTCCTTCTGCTAGAACAGGGATGCTGAACAACCAGCCCGAGGGCCGGATTCCATTTTGGAAATCTCTTGGGGGCTGCGGATGGTTGAGGCTGAAGAGCAAACAGGGCAGAGATACCGCCGCATTTTAAAGCTCATACTGCCAGTAGCTCAGCCTTGGGAGAAGCATGTCAACCTTTCAGAACGAGGGAAAAGCTACGCAAAAGCCAGAAAACAACCAAACGACTGAGCAAGAGCGCTTTGGCTCTGAGGCGGTATGGACATGCAAGTAAAATAATAATAAAAAATAATGAATAAAGACGGAGTGTGACCAAAGGAAGGGAAGTGAATTCATCTGAGGAACATCTGATTGGTGGGGCAGGAGCCCAGGCGGTGGGGACGTGGCCCCTGGAGCGGAGCTTGCACACCCCTGGGCTCGAACAAGGCAGACGGACGCCCATGGAGGTGGCAGCTGGGATGGGGAACCATGTGGGGCAAGCTCAGTGGCAGTCCTGGGCAAGAGGTTCTTGGGAAGCACACTCCAAATATGGCAGCCGATTCAAATGCACTGCTCTGTCTTCCTGTGGTTGGTCTGGGGCCCACAGCCCTCTAGCTGCTGGCCACTGGTTTACTGGGAGGGTTGGCCGCATGGAAAGTTTACCTCTGTATCTTCATGGCCTCCATCAGCTTGTCGCCCATGGCTTTGTCCTGCCACAGCTGGGGGGAAAAAAAGCCATCAGTCCACCTGTTTTATTCATTTGGATCTATTCGAGCTCCACACTGCTGTATTTCTGTTTCTAGCAAACCCCTCACAGAATTAATAACCAGCAAAGCAACGAACAACAAGCAATAATGCACATACTTGGTACCTGTGGGAAAGCTTTCTGCCAATTCTGGATTGTTCCCAGTGGAATTCCTCTATCCACCCTTCTGTATTTTCAACATCTTAATTCGGTTTCATAATGGGGAGGGGGAGGGAAGTTCCCCCCTACAAATATCCTGGAAAACGATGCATCTTATCATTGAAGAAGCTAAGTTTGCTTTTCTGGATCCCTCTTTCTATCCTCAGGTTTATCTGTTGTCTTGTACTAAATCTGTTGACTTGGTCTTTCCCACAGAGATCAGAGTTTCCACCCTGGTCGTTTCTTGAATCTTCTTGTCTGGATACTCAATTCGTGATCCCGCCAGAAAGTGCCAACTTGAAATTCAGAGGGTGGCAACATGGGGGAAGCCTGCCTTGGCAATGCCCCCGCTTCTCTCCATGGTGGCCCATCAAATACCAAACCTGTTGTCTTTTAAGTGCCAGGTTAAAACAGCCCTTTCTGCCAAGGCCTTTAAAAATTTGTTTGGCTACTCAGTGGCTTAAGAGGATTATCCACCCAGGTGTTAGTTCTTCCTTTTAACAGAGTCATTCTTTGCTGTTCGTGTGATGTATTTTTAAACCCTTTATGATTTTTAATTTCATTTTATTGCCTTGTTTTTAGAGATGGTTACACACTGCCCAGAAGGACTTCAGCTATGAGGCAGTATATGAATGAAATTAGTGACTATATATTGCAAAACCAGATGTACAAATTGGCAAGAAACTGTTTCTGAACCCGAGTTGGACAGAAAAGTTCATTTTTACCTTGGATTCATCAGTGAGGGCTGGGGTTACACTCAAGTCATTGTGGAATTTGTGCTGCAATATTTGTTAGATTCTTGGATTGGCCCCGCCGTACGCAGAGCTTTATAATCTTCTCCACTTCTAGTGATTAAAGCTCATTGGGAATGATCAGTGATATTAAATCATGATCCATGTTTAAAAATATTCATTATCAGTGAATAAAAATGAAACATGGGGTCTTAAGCAAGATTAGACCGATTCTGTCTAATCAATAGCTTACTGCTTTAATGTGTGACTTTGAAGATTCAGCAGATCGTGGGTTACATCTAAGTCAAGAAAAACTCTTTGTTGTTATGTCTAACAGATATTAACGCATTATCTTTAAGAAGGGCCTGTCATACTGCAAATACATCAGTAGCCTCTTTTTGGGAGGAGATTATAATAGGGATAAACTTTGTATCGCAACATTCTTTAGTTTGCATTTGTGGACATGTGCTTTAAAGTTATTTACCTGTTTTTGGGACGTTAATGCAGGGTCCACATAAATGGATTTTCAGTGCCCTTTTGGCAGCTAAAAGTCTTAATCATGCAACACTGGAGGGATTAAAGCTCACAACCTACAATGCTGTGGAATGAAGTCCTCGTTGCAAAGCCATATGAAGAAGGTGGCTTCTTCTGGACACCACCAGCAAATGGATACATAACATGGGAATTTGCTTTGTCTTTGCTAAAGCATACATGTAATTGATATATTCTAATCTATGCCATTTTTCTTTCTTTCATCCTTCTCTCTTGTTATGATTTTGCTGTTTTGTTTTGTTGGAATTCACAATAAATAATTTAAAAAGTCTTCAGGTTGGGCTCACACCGAGGGGAACACTCCAAAGGCAGAAGTGAAGCAACTCAACCAGAGAGGTCTACCCACATTCTCCTGCCCCACCACCAATCATTCGATGGCTCCCAGCTTCGGTGTTCACTCCCCGCAACAATTCCAAACTGTTGAAATGGCTCTCCTAGAAGTTAGTGACCGGCCCTAGGAGCTTCACTTGAAAATATGCCGCTATTCTTGGTATTTTGAGCAGCACCACTGGAATCTGGCCCCTCTGAAATGGAATTCGGTCCTTGGGCTGTAGGTGGTTGAGCAGTTGTGCCTTACGGATCCACGTCGCTTGAAAGTGGAAAAGAGCGCTTTGGGTGAGCTCAGTTTCGTTCATGGTTTGTAAGACCGTCGGGATCCTCGATTCGCATGCTGCACCCGGGCCCTGCACTGTGTGAGAGGCTGTATTAGACCGCTTCCAAAGTCCCTGCCCAATTAACTCCGCCATATTGTGTCAAGTGGGTTGAACCAAGACCCACCGACGGCAACAGGTTACACACGTCACAGTCTGTTTCCCACTGAAGTCAATGGATTGAAGTGCTTCTAAGGTAGTCAAGATCCAAACCAGAAATTTTAGCTGCAACCTTTTAACTGCTATGCATCTCAGTTGACTTATCATTTTATTGTCCTTCTGATATGTCATAAATGGATGCTGGGAGTTTTCTATTAAAACTGCAGTGCCCCAGCAAACTATTTTAAATAAAACAGTTCATTTAAAGAAAAGCTTCTTAAAAGCAAAGTGACCCAGTACGAAATCCGTCAGCCTGGCAGAGAAAACAGTCCCCATAGAAGCAGGGAGGGAAAATGGAAAGGAAGAGATGGGGCAGGGAGGTCGCAAGAAGGCGACAGAGAGAGCGAGGAGGAAGTGGGTCTCATTGGTTAGAGGAGGGATTTCCGCAGGATGGACATCATACAGAGAAGACGTCGGCCAGCGGGCCAGAGGGGTGTGCCCCAGAGAAAGAACCTCCCCCCATCAGTCCCCAAGGTGGGGGGGCAGGATGAAATAGGACGAGACACCACTCCACGTCTCCCTCCTGCCCTGCAGTACTCACCGCGGAGCTGAACTTGGTGCGGATCAGGCCCGGTGCCAGACTGTTGATCCGGATGTTGCTGGGGGCGAGTTCGGGGGCCAGGGTGCGGGTGAGGCCCAGGAGGGCCGTCTTGCTGACGTTGTAGGGGCCCAATCCCTAGCGGGGGGAGGAAACAGAGCGGCTTAGGTCGGCCTTCTCCAACCTGCTGCAGTCCAGATAGGTAGGACTGCAATTCCCATCATTCCCAGTCAGCAGAGCTTGGGGAAAACATCTTGGCATCCTCAGAAGAAACTTGGATAGCAGAGATGGGCAACCATTTACTCACTCACTTACTTACTTATATACATACATAAGGTAAAGGTTTCCCCTTGACATTAAAGTCCAGTCATGCCTGACTCTTGGGGCGGTGCTCATCTCCGTTTCCTAGCCGAGGGAGCCAGCGTTTGTCCACAGACAGTCTCCGTGGTCACGTGGCCGGCATGACTAGACACCAAATACACAGAACTCTGTTTCCTGCCCACTGAAGTGGTCCCTTTTTATCCACTTGCATTTGCATGCTTTCGAACTGCAAGGTTGGCAGGAGCTGGGACTGAGCAACGGGAGCTCACCCCGTTGTGCAGATTCGAACCGGCGACCTTTCGATCAACCATCCCAGCAGCACAGCGGTTTAAACCACTGCGCCACCTGCAGTCCCTATACATACATACATGCCTGTATAGGCTGCCTATAATTGCTGAGGTGGCTTTTTCTCCCTATTCAAATCCGGCGGGACCAATGGAGGTTGTTGGGCAGAGAAAAAAACCTCCATCCAACTGTTTCCAAACCAGGCATTATTCTATGCACCCACTGCCTCTGCCGGCCCCCTTTCTGAGGTTCCCTACAGGACCCACGAAGGAGGTTTTGGTCCCGAAAGGGGAGATAAAAGAGAGAAAGGTCGACTCACCGGAAATGGCAAATATGCAGCAACAGACGAGACGATCACTATGGAGCCGCCCCTGAAAGAAAGTGGAGAAAAAATAAAAGTAGGACAGGCAGAAAGCTGCTCTTGTTTCTCCTCTCTTTCTCTCCTCTTTGCACTTCTGTTCTGCAGTAGCTGGTGGACCGAGGGATGCCTAGACAAATCTGAAACAGACGCCAAGAAAATGAACTCAGATTTCTAAAACACGTAGATTCTGCAATTGAGCAGCTTTTCCAAAGTTGCAGAGATTCTGCAGACTTGTGGACTTTTTGTAAAAATTTCTATAATTTTCTGCCCATTTAGTCATAGAAAAACAGTGCCATTTTAAAGGAGCAATCAAAAGTATTCATTTGCCCATAGGCTAAAGTGAAAACACAAGTTTTTCAATGGATTTTTGCATTTTTGGGCATGCATTTGCTCAAAAGTTGATTCCATCAGAGGGGAGGAGGAAATGAGAAGCGCTGGAGATCTGCAGAACCCAGGCAGCGAAAAACGAAGCTGATGCTGCAACCTTTTTCCACCCGCTAGGTCAGGGGTCGGCAACCTGCGACTCCGGAGCCACAATTGGCTCGAGTCCCTCTGCTGCAGCTCCGTCGCTCAAAACACGCGCCGGCACAAGCACCGATCTGTGACAGGTGCCAATTACTGAGCTTTTCACGATTTATGGAGCTTTTTCCCCCGGTAGGCCAACCATGGATAAATCGAAGAAAAGTTTCTGAAGAAAACTGAACGTATGTAGGCAGATTCATTTGCTTTCACTGCTGACGAACTTATGGGGTTTGCTGTTTAATGCACGCAGCCCTTTCGCACTGGCTTTGACCCTGCAGGAAGCTGTTCTCCTATTCAAAATATATGAAAGGAGTTTATAATGTAAGATTAAAAATTACAGTTTTTAGTGACAACAAGAGCTGAAGCTAAATCATAATGAAGATATAGATCCACTTCCTTGTTTTAAGAAGATTCTTATAAAAATTCCAGCAACATTATTACATTGGGAGAGGGATGTTTGTTCAATATTTCACCAGACTATTATTTGGTATTTGTTGTATTGCAGAAACTCTACTTACTGAATGAAAGTATCAGTTAGTCCTTTTTAAATTCAGGTTGGCAGCTGACTGCACCCTCCAGTACATGTGATAAAAGGATGACGGCACACAGAAGCAGAGGGCATTTTTGGTTTGCTGCAGGTGGATAATTTAAGTTCGGCTTTGTATTTCATAAATACAAGGAGGACTCAAATAGACACTGACTATTTTATTTGAAAGTAACCTTCAACCCAGCGTCCTTTTTTCGGCATTCAAAATGTTTTTGTTCCATGCAGAAATAAAAAATTGTTTTCTCCGTATAAGTTCATTGATTTCATAAATGCAACACACTCTAGTTTTTTTAAACATAGCATAAAGGGAAAAAACGATATATGCAATGTTATCTTCATTCTAGATGTCAAAAGGGTTTTGCAGCTCCCGGTGTTTTCTTTTCTGTGGGAAACAGGTCCAAACAGCTCTTTGAGTGTTAAAGGTTGCCAACCTTCTGGCTTAGATGGAACTCTGGCTCTGAGCATTCCTATACCTGACAGGAATGGTAAGAGTTGCACCACAAACCTTCACGATGGGGTGAGGTTGGGAAGGGCTCCTCTGGCTTGGTCACAAGGCCCAAAGAGCAAGTTTGGGCCCATCATCAAGTTCCACTGTAAGCTACCTCACAGGGCTGTTGTGAACCAGCTCAATCAACACAGGACAATATAAATGTAGACGTGACGTTCAGCCTCAGAAGATGGGAGCACGGACATTGTTCTTTAAGCTCGTAGGATGACAGAAAACAGGCTTAGACCAGGTGGCCAGCCATGAGGACTAGGAACTTGGTCCCACCTCTGCAGGGAGGAAGTGGCCACTGAAGGCTTCTCAAGATAGCTCTGCAGACCTGGAAGTCAGGCTGTGGGGTCGGCCTCATTTAAAAAGGTTACCTTCTACGCAATTCATGGTATTCTGTAATAACTGGGATCTTTTTCATGCTTTTGCTGGGGTATGAGGGCAGAGATACAGCAAAAGCCACAGAGGAGGAGGCTATCAGGATGAGGACTAGAAACTTGAGGTGGACACACCAGCTGATATGGGGTTTAGGTGAGGATCAAAAGCTCAGTTCTGTGAGAGAAAGAAAGGAGTCAGGAACTGGGGGAAAGGGGCTTGAAAGGAGAACCAGAGAGGGGGGAAGAACTTGGCTGGGACTAGAATAAGGATTTTAGCGCCACAGACAAAGGCCCATTACTCCTCACCACTCACCCCCTCTTCTCCATGTGAGGTACGACCAGCTTGATGAGCAGGGCCGTGGCCTTGACGTTGATATCCAGGATCTGGAACAAGGAGAGGAAAGCACCTTCAGGGTGAGCAAGAGGAGGCAGACCCTTGGTTGGTCGGCAAAATGTGGCCTCGGGGAAGGGGTGGACGAGCAGCACCCCCACCCTACTCATCGCCCAATTTCGGTATCGTGGGCACCGCAGCAGCACCCCCAGCCCTGCCCAGCTCCACAACTTGATGGACAAATAGAAGGCCTGGCGTGGTGAAGCTGCCATGCTTGGCAAGAACAAGGTTCTCTTTCCCACAAGCCTTTGCGCCGTGCGAACTGGGCCCTTCACCCATTGGCTGGGCCCACCGAGTGGTACATCCCCAGGGGGCTTCCCAAGATACAGCTGGCATTTCCCTCACCCCCCGAGGAAGAATCTAGCATGGTCCACAGGAGCACCATCTCCAGCAGAGGCCAGTAGGAACTCCAGAAACGGGACAAGCGCATTCCCCTACCCATGCTCCCCAGCAACTGTGGTACAGACCCATGTGGCATTTGGTACTGGAGGTAGCCACCAGGAGGCACTGCCCCCAATCGCCAGCCCGCTCCAAGAAATTGCCTCACCCCCTTTTAAAGCCATCCAAGTTGGTGCTTGTGGGAGCAAAATCCACGATTCGGCCATCGCCTGCATGAAGACGTCCCTTTTCTACCGTGTTATCCATGATTCGGCTTCATGTATGAATATTATGGGAGAGGGAACAAGCCTCCTTCTCACAGCATGGAGAAAGTAGCTAAATCTGTAAACCTCAATAATATCCCCTCGCTTATGATATTTTCCCACAGAAAAAAAGCATTCTAAGTTTTCCTCATTGGGAAGTGTCCCGCTTCTTTGATAATTTATCTAAACCTTTCCCAGCTCTACAAGATCCCGTTTTAGGCACGGTGACCAGAACTGTACACAGCACCCCAGACCTCGTCACTCCTTCGGTTTGTATACAGGGATGAGAAGACTGGCATTTCTTTTCCATTCCTGTCCTAATATTTTAACTGTTAACTGCTGTTTTTATTTATTGGGTTTTTATAATTTCGCCGAGATGTATCCGAATTTTTAAAGTTTACTTAACATTTGTTTATTTGCCTTGTAAGCCGCCCTGAGGAGTGTTGCAAAGGGGGCGGCATAAAAATGCTTTAAAAAAATAAATAATGACCCGACTAGAAATTTGGGCCCTTTTCACAGCAGCCACAAACAAAATGGGCAGATCCAAGACCCAAATCCCTTTTCTGCTCAGCAGACGGCTCATCTCTCATCCCCACCTGCGTCAAGTTAGGATTATTCCGAACTAACTTGCCAGAGGCTACCTCCTCCCTTCCAAAAATTCAACTCCTCGTTTTCCTTCCTTGGCATTGCACAATTTTTAACTGGCCCGATAATGTAATTTTGGTTTGCTCGGCTGGTGTGTCCTGTTCTTCTCCAGGTACTCAGGTGCTTCCCTTCCATCTAACTGCTTTGAGAGGCACAAGGTCTTCCATATATGCCCAGTCGCCCCCTGAGATAGGCGGGAGAGGCCCTTCTCCGGGAGCCCTCCGTGAGAGAAATTAGGAGGGTGGTTACTCGGAGGAGGGCTTTCTCAGCGGTGGCGCCTAAGTTATGGAACGCGCTCCCCAGAGAGGTCCGCCTGGCGCCGTCGTTATTTGTTTTTCGGCGCCAGGCAAAGACCTTTTTATTTAAGCAACATTTTAAATGTTAATACTACTGAATTTTATCTGGCCAGGGCGGCTTATTTTATATTGTGTGCATATTGTATTTTAAATTATTATTACTATTTTATATGAATATTTTAATTTATGTGGTTTTATTTATTGTTGTAAGCCGCCCCGAGGCTTTGGCAAATGGAGCGGCATAAAAATGTTTTAATAAATAAATAAATAATAAAAGGCAGGATGGGTTCCCCAGTCACGGTAACTCGGCAACTCTACCTTCACGAAGTCATCCAGTTCTGATCACACACACAGCCTCTTTTTAAAGTGTGTATCCCGCCCCCCCCAGCTGCTCACTTTGTCCCAGACATCTTCCGTGGCATCTAGCGTGCTGCCAAAGTAGGGGTTCACAGCGGCATTGGATACCAAGATATCGATTCCTCCGTGGCGCTCCAGGGCCTACAGCGAAAGAGGACAGAAGAAAAAATAAACATCGGAAGAATTCTTTTCTGCTTGAAAAGCTGGCTCCGCTTGATGTTTTGGTTCCGCAGGATAGAAGATTTTCCAGCTGCTGCACTTCAACTCTGGTCTGGGAACAATCACAGGCAGGAGATGAACAACGGGTTTGGAAAAATCCCTCTGGATCTGGACTTGCATAGCAGAGAGACTTGCTTGGTCTCCTGCCTGCAATTTTGAAACCCAAGTTGGGTTTTGCAGAGGGCAGTAAGCCAGGGGTGAAATGCTCCTAAATTGAGGAGTGATGCTCGCATTTCCCGGTCCTGGGAACCAGAGGCCCGCTTTCTGGTCCTCTCTGTGGCCTGCCGCCTGCTCCACCATGTTGCGAAGGCAGCGCCAGAGTTCTATTATTATTATTATTGTTATTATTATTATTATTATTATTATTATTATTATTATTAAAACATTTCTATGTTCTAGAATTCAGGACCTGCCCTGCTTCTGTTCCAAGCAAAATTCCCCCCCCAAACATGTCCCTCGTCCCTGAACAGGGGCAAACAAGATCCAAACGGGACCTGCGTTCCCAAAGAGGCTGTCCATCCCTGGAAGCAGGGAGTGACGTCCTCTGAAACTGGAACCAAGGAGGATTCTGGGATCGTTGGCCACGAGCAAGTTCACTTGTGAGGGATGGCAGAAGACGCCCCCCCCTCCCCCCGTGATCACCCCAAGTCTTTTGCAAATTCCTCTTTCCATGAATTGCATGAAGTTCTCCTGTTTACCTTCCCCAAGTCTCAGGATCGGGCCTCTTCCATGAAGACTGCAAAGGGCTACCCGGAACCCCTGCCTGTCTCAGAGGATTCTGGGAAGTTTCCTGGAATGCCGACTGTGCATCCATATTGGGGTGCTGAACCTCTCGCAGCCCGAGGACTGAGCCCCACTTCTGAGGGCTGCATCTGCAGTGGGAAGAGCCAAAGGCAAAGGGGCAGGGCCAAACTACCTGCCTGTTGAAGCGGCTGCTCTCACAGCCCAGGTGTTTTGAGCTACAAACCCACCAAGCATTTGGTGGCTGGGGGGGGGGGGGGGGGGGGGGAAGGATGTGTAGCCATCTGGGTAACTCCCAAAGAGCTGTTTCACGCTGCTGAGCTTTCCCATCACCTTTCCCTTCTCAAGGCTGGACGTCTACTAAACACCCCCAGAACCGTAAGACAGGCAGTTCAAACCCACTAGTCAAAGTCCTCGCTCTGGCGCTCCTTAAGTGGACCAAAAAAACTATTTTATCTTCCATGATTGCAACTGAGATCCAGGGAGGCAAATGGTCAGAAAGGTTAGAACCAGGGACTCTGAGCCCAACCTACCTCACAGGGTTGTTGTGAAAGGAGAAAATGGAGGGGAGGAAGACCCAGTATGCCACCCTGGGTCCCTTGCAAGAAAAAAGCTGAGGTAGAAATGCAAAGAACCCAAAGGACACGGTCTCTCACCACATCAATGAGGCGCTGCCTGTCCTCAGCCTTCCCCACGTGGCAGACCAGCCCCGACACAGTGAGATTCTCCGCTTGGAGCTGGGCCACGGCGCGGTCCACGTTGGCTTGCTTTCGGCTGCTGATGACCACATGGGCTCCGTCCTGGGCCAGGCGCTTGGCGATGGCGAAGCCAATTCTAGCGAGAAGCAAGGAGAGGATTGTGCAAACGTGTGAGCAGACGGGGAGTCTCCTAGCCTGAGCCCTCCGAGCGAAATCCCATTTCAGGGCCGCTCTTGGCAGCCACGCTTCAGCGATAGGCGGGGCTGAAGGCAAAGGGGGTGGAGCCACAGACCCCCAAATGTCGGGACGTTTTAAACTTAAAGCTCTTTCTGACAGCCACTCAGTTTTAGAAGAGACACTCCCAACCTTTAGAATGGGAAACAAAATGGCGCCAAGACTGGGAAACCCACCAAGCAATCCGTGGCTGCGAGAAGTAGGCGGAGCCATGGGGTGTAGGCGGGGTCACAAAAGTGGGTGGAGCCAGCTGGGATGAAAACTGCTTAAATGGGCTTATTGCTCAACCAGCTTGCTGTGTTTTGGTCTCTCGGTCCGGCCTGCATTCAAATTTGCCACACCCGTGAAGGAGAGGAGGCTGTTGCAGGATCCAGCACGAATCCTTTTCGCTCAGGGCAGAGGTGAGGGGGCTGAGATGTGAGATAATTGCGAAATTGCGGAAGAAGTTGCACAGGGAACTGAAGCTGAGAAGATGCAAGAGCTTTATCCCAGCTGTTAGAAAAATTTCCCTTGTTCTGCCCATCAGGTGTTGTTTTCGAGAGCTGATGTCGCAGGCCTGCAGCACAATCCTATCCTTGTTTACTCAGGAGTAAGTCCTACTCTATCCCACAGGGCTTATGGCCAATGGAGGGTGCTATCCGAGGCCTCACAAATGCTGGGATTTGCATTCTGCTTAAGCCATTTCGGGTTGTCTAAGACGAAAGGCTTGTGACCGTCGGAAGTGCATGATAAAAACATTAAGCACGCTTATCCTTGAACATGCAAGGGATAAAATACACAAAGACTACGTTAAGGCATTTAATCGGATACTTCGGAGGGCTTTTGCCATCTGAATTCTCAGTTGCAACTCGCCAGGGCTCCAACAGAGGAACAAAAGGCCAACTCTGGAGCCAAGAAGCAAAGATCAGATTGAGGCGCTTCTTAAAATTTATCCCAAGGGCATGGCAGGAGGTGGGAATCGCCCCCAAACCTGCTTTTCCCACAATGCCGTCGCTCAGCTTCCGTATCCTGTGGCAGCTGCAGGAATGGCAAGAGTGCCCCTGGGAAAGTACAGAGCGCTCTTCCCCCACTGGCAGCCCGACCCCTAATTATCTTGGAGAGGCACTGGCTAAGCTGGCCACCCTGGCTGAGCCCGGCGAACGGGAGGGGACGGGGGCTCACCCCTCGGTGGAGGCCGTCACCAGGGCCACCTTGTTGGCCAGCGTCCCCCGCGCCTCGGCCCCGGAGCCGCTCATGCTGACGAGGCGGGTCGCTGCCTGCCTGGAGCTCGCGAAGCGGCCGGCCAGCGCTCGCCACATCCCGGCAGGCCCACTCCTGGCGCCTCCGCCGAACTTCGGCCGCGGTGTCCGGGGGCCCTGCAAGGCACAGATCAAGCAGTGGCGCTTGGCGCGTCGCTCGCCCCGCGCCCCCCGCTGCCCCTGCTCCGGAGGCCGTGCCCCCCAGGACTTTGCACCGCGAGAATGCCTGGCCTGGCATGGCATGGCATGGCGCTTGTCCCAACCCCACTCGCCTGCCTCTGCCCCCCC
>NW_025335322.1:618978-625933 GCF_004798865.1 Varanus komodoensis
GAACTTTGCACCGCGAGAGCGCGCTGAGCGGCATTTCTCCGCCCCCACGCCGACCGCCCCGGACGCCCCCGCCGCCCGCACCGGGCCTCTCCCGCACCGGCGGGCTCACCTTGCTCGCAACTCCGCCGCCCCGTGCGGGAAGCAGGAAGCCAGCGGAGGGCAGGGCGGGCGGCCGGACGGACTTCGGCGGGGGTGGCGCGGGGCGGGCGCGAGGGGCCGGGGACGCGGGCGCCCCCTAGTGGCGCGCGAGGGCCTCGTCGGGAGGCCCAAAGGCGGCGGCGGCGGCGGCGGCTCTGCCCGCTCCCTTCGGCCCGAGCTCAGCCCATCGACCACGCAGAAGAGGGTGTCCGTCGCGTCCCCGGTGGAGTTCCTGTTCGGATGTGCTCGTCCCTCTCCCGCACCCGCCCTTTTAATCGCGTCTTGGTAATAACGACCTGGAGCCGTGAGGAGCCTTTGGAAGGACTGCTGGCTGCATCTCTGGATGAGTCCCTGTTCTGGGCTCCTAATCAGCAGGTGCAACCCAACCAGCGGGAAAATACTGAAAATCAACCCTGGACCTTATTTTTACCCCTGCACAAGCAAGTTAAGTCCCCTTTCTTTCCTCTATCCTGTGTGTACTCACTGAATGAGCCCAAATTTTTGTATCGTGAGACAAACATTTCCTCTCCACATTCTCCACTCCAGCCTTCCCTGACCAGGAAAGCCAACTCTGGCTGGGTGTGATGGGGGTTGTAGTCTGACACATCTCAAGGAAACCAGCTGGGGGAAGCTAAAAGGCTTTGCTTTTAAACCTCCATTAGCTTGACCTTCGCTTGTGCTTGTTCTTAATCAGTATTGACCCGGACACTCCACTTAGGGGGTGTTCCTGCCCCCTTTCTGCATAGGGTTGGAGATTTGGACAGAACTGAGAACATTTAGGGTGCGACACAGGAATGTTTAGGCTCTCCTGGAGCTTATGCTGTGGTCTTTTCAGTGCCAGATGGATCCCTTTTTATTTCCCTGACTTTTTAGCCCTTCCACCAGATTTTTACCCTGGTTTTTACTTCAGCTTTCTTCCATCAGTACCAGTTTGGGGCACTGCTTTTGCACCAGAATGTGCGATATGCACTTTCGGTAGTTCTAACAGGTGTGACCCCTCCACCAGAACCTCCCGGGGTGCCTGGGGGAAGAAACGGTGAATGCCCCGCACAGAGCAGAAAATGATGGTGGAAACAACACACATTCCCGTGCTCCGGCCACAAAACCGTGGCATTTCCCTCCGCTTTGTGCTCCCTTTCATCTGTTGAAGGAGCTCCGTTTTTCCACTGCTGCCGACTTCACAACAACCTTAGGAGGTGGGCTCATTAGAGGGGACGCCTGAGGCTGAGCGGAGGTTTGTGTTCAGCTCGAAGAGGAAGCCCCCTGAGTCTTGGAACCAACTTCAAATGAGGACCGTTCCGTTGCCCAATTTCTGGCTTGTGGGCCTCTCCCAGAAACATTTATTTGGCTACTGCTAGATAAGCTTTTGGTCTTAGCACTGCGGCTTTTCCTTGTCTCCTGAGTCTTGAATGTTCTAATAATAATAATAAAAAATAATAATGATGTAGTGATCAGCTGCTTCATGCAATCAGTCTTGATGATCCATGCAGTGGGTGCTGGGTGCTCAGCAAAGGACCAGGTTGGAGAAAACCGGGGTCCCTTTTCGTGAAGCCACCTCAAAGATCCCGAAAATGTGCAAATGGACGGGATGAAGAGCTACAGAAATCTTGCAAGCCTGTATGTTGGCCCATTAAAAGGGTAATATACTCCTTGGATTCTGAGATTTTTCTAAAAGCCAAGACTATCTCTTACCTTGTGTTTTTTTATCTTCAACAAGACCAAGATTTTAAAAGAAGCATCCACTAGGGGTCACCTCAACACCCAATCAATCTCTCTTCCCCCTTTCTTCTTGGCCAATTTTGGCCTATTTCTACCTTTATGAAATGGGACCCCCCACCCACTCACCTTTCTCAAAATCGGAGGGCCACTCTGAAGATACAAGAATATTAACATGCGTGCACAGGCAGAACTGTACAAGTTTAATTCTGATTTTATTTTCCCCCCCCAGCGTGGCTATCCAAATATATAGGGTGGCCTTCCCCAATCTGGTGCCCTCCAGATGGGTGGGACTACAACTCCCATCACCCCCAATAGCATGAGCCGGAAGAAACACTCCTGTTGCACCGGTGTTCCAGGAAAAGCATCATAAGAAAAAAAAAAGGGGGGGGGGGTTGTGAGATAATGCAGTAATTTGACAGGCTGGAGGGTTTTTTCTCTTTTAATGCAGGATGCAAGTCCCAGAGACACACAAAACTCTTTGTCAGGCAGCTGTTCCCAGTGAAAAATCGCATCTACAGCTTTAAATGTTCTGTATATTCTTCTCTGGACCTTTTAATCATTTTAATAATTAATTTTAATACAATTTTTAATAATTTTCTTTACCTGGTGCCTTCCACATGTGTCGGACCATAGCACGGCAACTTGCCGAGCCGCACTTATGGCACAAGAGGAAACGGCTGGGTGGGGAGTTGTGGTGGCAGAACGGAAGAGGCTCAACATGACGGGGTGGGTGCTTGCAAAGGTACCTCGAAGAGGAAGGGTGGCAGGAAGCAAAAATATCTTGCCGCCACTGCCGTTCTGCCCCGCTCCGTCTCCCGAGAGCACACCCGCCTGGCCACAAGGCTTCCTATGCTGAGGCTGCATTTTGGCAACAGAACTGACCTCGGAGCGTGTGCAGAATGCCCTCCTCTCATCAGACAGGGAGTGACCACACCTGTGGATGTGGGTGTGGATGGGAATGAGGCTTAGCAGGGATGTGTGTCCTCTTGGACAGAGGGCTGTCCCATGTTCCAGTTGCTGCCCAGTCTAATCCCAGTTTAAAGACACGGAATTGCAAAGAAGCAGGTCCGCTAGACAGTGGACCGAAGGCATCAAGGCCTACAGATTAGCACACGCAAAGTTGGTGAGAACCGCAGTCCTCTTTTCGGGGTGCCGGATTGTCACCTAAGTGGCCACCCTGCCCCCCCCCCCCGCCAGACAAGGCTCATAAGAACATGGGTAGGTCCCTGCTAGATCAGACTGAACACCCATCCAGTCCAGCGCTGCGTTCACACAATGCCTAACCAGCTACCCAAGAGAAACCCACAAGCAGGACCAGAGGCACATGGCCTCCTCTTGCCCAGGCAACCAGTGAACACAGACGGGCTGAAGTAGCTTGTCCCCATGAGGACTAGTAGCATGGATAGGCTGCTCCTCCACGAATGTGTTGAATCCTCTTTTAAAGCCAACCAGATCGGCAGCAAATCCTTGCCTGATGGGCAGAGAGCCAATGAGCAAGCAGCCAGCTCCTCATCATCATTCTGGTCCACAGTGAGAGGCAAGTAGACCAGGAAGTTTCAGTGGGGAAGAGGAAGGGCGAGTCCAAGGTGCTCTCTGTGGGCCTGCTGGGTTATGGGTCCCCAGCAGGTGCCCAGCCAGGCCTAGCTTTCACGCTGGTCTTGGCTGCCCCTTATCTCTCTCTTCAGCCCCCCGGAAAACACGATTAGAGCCTGCGGCTGGGTTTTTCCTGTTCCCCTGCTGATGTTTTGGCAAGACTCTCGCCTGTGCCAGCTAGCTTTGCCCTCCTTTCCCTTAGGGGTGGGGGGCAAGAAGAGGCACCCCTCCTGTTTCAAGGAATGGAGACTCAAGGGGGCTGCAGATGGAGACTAAAGTTGGGGCTTTAGTGGCTGGGCTACAGGTGTTTGTGTTTTTCTCTGCGTGTGCGTGTATGCACACGCATGTGATGCTCACATATGCACTTAAAGGCTTTGCCTTTCAAAATGCCTCAGAAAAATATGAATATAGAAATAGCAATTAAACCCAAATGCAAGACACGCAGGACCAGCAAATGGGCTTTTCGGCAGCCAGTTCGGACTGGAATAAAATATGTGTTCAAATTTGGGTTATTTAAGCCAGTACTGATGAAGCCGCCGGTATCCCCCTGGCTAGGGGTTTTAAAGGCTGAGGTGCCATCCCTGAGAAAGTCCTACCCCAAGAGTGCGTGATGTGCTGCCAAATTGTCCCCGTCTTGTGGGGGCGCATGAATGAAACTCCAAACTGCCTGTCGTGACAACTCCGCTCAGCGACTCCGAGTTCAAGGCTGCCTGGATGGAGTCACCCATCCATCCTGGAACTTCCCTTTTGCCTCCTGACTTCGGCTTTCCCTATCAGGAAGGTTTTCTCCATGTAGCCTTGCCTTCTCATGTTGGACTTCTGCAACGTGCTCTGCGTGGGGCTGCCCTTGAAGACGGTCCGGATACTTCAGATGGTGCAAAACAGAGCAGCCAGGTTGCTGACGGGGACTGGGCATTGTTCTCATATGACCCCAGTCCTCTACCAGCTTCACTGGCTCCCCATCGAAGTCCGGGCTCAATTCAAGGTGCTGGTCATCACCTACAAAGCCCTTAACGGCTTGGGACCTGGATACTTGAAGGGACGCCTGCTTCCGTATTTGCCCTCCCGCCCCTTGAGATCGGCAGCAGAGGCCCTTCTCCGGGGGCTCTCCGTGAAAGATACTAGGAGGGTGAGTACCCGGAGGAGGGCCTTCTCTGCGGTGGCGCCACATCGGTGGAATGCGCTCCCCAGAGAGGTCCGCCTGGCGCCGTCATTATTTGTTTTTCGGTGCCAGGCTAAGACCTTTTTATTCAAACAATATTTTAATAATGTTTAATATTAACTATAGATTTTAATTTGCAGCCGGAATGAATTGGGTTTAGTTTGTAGAATCTGTATTTTTGTATTATATTTGTTTATTTATGTAAGCCGTCCCGCGGCGTTAAGCGATGGGATGGCATACAAAAAACTCTAAATAAATAAAATAAAATAAAAAAATGTGCTCAAAGCAGGACTGCCTCAGTTCGCTTCTAGGGAAACCACTGGCTTGATTTGATCCCGGACCCCCTTGTGAGTCTTTCTGTCTGTCCAGGGTATGTCCTTCTGTCTCCCCCAGCACCGGGTTTTCATCAGCTCTTGGGGGTGGGCCAGGAAACAGGGTTTCGAATGCTGATCCACATGCCTAGATTTGGGTCCTTCAAGCCACAGGGTTCCAAAACAATTCAGAGCTTTCCGGTCCAAATCTAGCACTCTGAATCGAGTTTGGAAAGCAACCGGCACAGAATGCGACGGAATACCATCCCCGAAATGTCTGTGCTGCCGCCTTCAGAACTGCACGTCCCTCGTATATAAATTGTTCAAGGCCGTCCTTGGCCACCCTGAATCCACAGAATGTTAAACAGTCGCTCCGTTTTCAGACAGCTTTGCAAAGAAACCCACCCAGGCCTGCTAGCCAGCAAAAGTGGCTTGCTAGCCGCTGGCGGGAGAAACGGCCAAGCCCAATACTCCCTCCAGTGATCGTGCTGCATGTGATGGGGGAAGCCGCTTCCCTCCTCTGTGCTGCCCTGGGTTCTAGGGATGGGGGGGCTCAGCCCCTCCTCCACCAGCCCCCTTGTCCATGGGGGAGTGCTTCACCCTGAGGGTGCTTGTGGACACAGCCATCCCCAACTGGGCGCCCTCCCAAAGTCGTGGCTTGCAGCTCCTTGCCACCCTGGGCACACCGTGTGGAGGGATGCAAAATTCCCTCTCCACAACCCACCCCATAGCCAGACTTCTCTGGGCAGAGTACAGCCAAGTGTAGGACTTTTCCCCCAATCTAAAATTGTTATTTATTTAGATTTTTTGTATGCCGTCCCATCGCTCATAGCCTCGGGACAGCTCACATAAAATAAATAAACATAATACATAGTAAAATAATACAATTAAAAACCCAGAATCACCCTGGCTGCAAAATTAAAACCTATAGATATTATTAACAGTTGTTAAAATATTGTTCAAATCAAAAGGTCTTAGCCTGGCGCCGAAAAACAAATAATGACGGCGCCAGGGATAAAATGCACAGGATCGCACCGTGGGCAGTTTACCATTCTGCCTAGTGAAATTTTATCTTGCGTTTTTTTGTGAGAGTCTTGGGTGCATTTTGTGTTAATTGTTTTGTGGGGTGGAGGTGCTGTGCTACACGGGTGGATCGGTGGAACTGGGAAAAATCAGGCACGCCATCTTGTTGGAGCACAAATGCGTTCTTCTAGCGGCAAGGATACGAGAGAGTTCCTTTTCTAGGTATCCTTGGACTACAGCTCCCATCATCCTGGGTAGGCTGGCTAGAGCCGATGGGAGGACACCAATATATGCAGGGCAGCTGGTTCCTTCACTCTTGCAGCTCTTGTTTTTTATTTCATTATTTAGGACATAATCCTAAATAGGTTGAGTCTGGGGGGAACGTCCACGGAGGAAGTTGTAGGGCTCTCCTTGCGCCCTCAGTCCTACCAATAATGGAAGTTCTCTGGACTGATTACAGCCGGGTGGAAAGAAAAGAACAGAAAGAAACCCTCACATGCCATTTCAGCACAAATCCATCCCTGGATTCAGCCCCGCTATCGCGGAAGCATCCAAAGCGGCATAAACAAAAACCTGCAGGGTCTCTGCCCCGCGGAGCTTACAGACGCCCAGAATTCTGACACTTGCCGCGTGCGGCAACGGGAGGGCCATGCAAGAATGAGTAAATAAATAAACGTCTGCAGCTTCTTTCTGCTGAAGAGACGGACAGGCGCGCCGGTTCTGCCCCCCCCCCCTCCGCCGCAACACCAGCCGCGCTTCTGCCCGGGGGGGCAGCCGCGTTTCAGGCGCCCTTTCGGGGTATCTGCACCGAGCCACCCGCAAACCAGGGAAGCCCTTCCGAGACTTGGCATCGCGGAAGAGGCCGCTCGGCGGGGGTGGGGGGGGGGATGGGGAGGGAGGGAGGGACCCAGGCGTCCGGGGAGCGGGAGGGCGGGGCGGAAGGCCGTCTGGAGCCCGCCCAGCAGGTCCCCCGGCGGGGGAGAGGAGGAAGGGCGGGCCGGGGGGGGGG
>NW_025335322.1:626033-718610 GCF_004798865.1 Varanus komodoensis
CCACAGGGGAAGTCCAGGCCCCTCTTTTCTCTCCCGTCCGTCCGTCCGTCCGTCCGTCGCAAGGGCTGACAGGACAGAATCTGAGAACTGGGCACATGGAGAGAGCAAAGGCAGAGCGACAGAGCTGGAATTGTGTGTGTGTGTGTGTGTGTGTAGGTGTCTTGTAATATCCTGTTGCAGAGAAAAATGGACACATGCGTAGAGCAGGGAGAGGCAAATAGGGACACCCATCTGCACGATTCCTCCGCGAGGGACTACAACTCCCATTATCCCTGGCCAGCAGGTGGGGGGAGGCAGGTGCCCAGGACGGGTATTGGAGGGTTTGTTTGGGCATTCGACGACAGGCATCCCGACCACGTATGAAAAGCCGGGGTTACATCTGACACACTCGACATGGAAGATATTACCCCTTTTCCTCTATTTTCCTTCCTTATTTTGATCTGTCCGCCTGTCTGCATGTCGGGCTTTAGCTCCCTCTCCCAGAGAAGGTCCTCCCTTTTTCCAAGGCTTTTTCACCTGGCTCGTTCCGTGCCTGCCAGGGAGCAACCCTGGAGAGGTCACGTCCCGGATCTTACCCAAAGGCTGGATGCAGACGCAAAGTGAGGGATGTGGGAAAAATCCACAATCGATCCAGAAAGGTTAGGATATGTGACTCCAACCTGTGGATTCAGTATCCTCCAAGTCATGAATTCTGCAGACCCAAAGATCCAGTTTTCATGTTGCAGAGAATTAATGAATGCGAACTGGGCCATTTGGGCCGAGTGCGCATTAGCACTCCTGCGCATTAGCATGAGGAGAATAAAATTCTGATTTTTAAAAAGCCGATCCTCTGCATGAGCGGATGGTGGATCAAAGGCAGACGGCACGTTTTTCACAGATTCTCGCTGCGGAGCCACCCCAAAGGGATCGGAGGGCCATGAAACCCACACGCACACATGTGTACGCGCACACACGCGCAACAGCACCATCCCACATCATCTTTGCCCCCATCACTGGCCTGCAATTCACTTCCACCCGCCCTGCTCTCAGCTAAGCCCGAGGAATGAGCCTTCCTTGCCTAGCTCTGCGACTGTTTGCCAATATTTAGAACAAACACCTCCTCTTGTACCCAGACTGGCGTGTCCCCTTGGTGCATACAAAGACACTCCAGCTTATAAATTTACAATAGCTTCTCTGACTGGCTTCATCCTGGGAGAGCCGAGCATGCGAATGTTCCAGACGACAGCCCGGCTGGCCACAAGCACCAGCAGCATCTCTAGCCACGCTCAGACACACACGCTCGCAAAAAGGCCCACACGCACACGAGGGCCAGCCACACCGCAGGTCAGCGACAAAGGCTCCATTGTCCTTGTTTGTTTGTAGGGTAGGAACAGAAGAAGAGCCGCGTTTGAACAGGCGGATCAAAGGCCTGCCTAGCCCAGCGGTCCTTCTGCGCAGTGCCCGGCCAGCTGCTTGTGGGAAGCCGCACTCTCTCACCCATGCTCCCTGGCAGCTGGCACCCGGGGCCGTACAGGGCCGTGGGTCAAGTAGCCGCCTTCAGTCCCGGTGAATTAGCTCCCTCGCCAAGCCATCCATGTTGGCGGCCGTCCCTGCGGCCGCGTGGGATGGCAGTCCAGGATGCACACGCCCCGTGCAGAAGGGCTGAATTTCCCACAGCCTGATGAGAGATGCCCACTTTCCCCACACCAGACGTGATCCTATGCTGCATTATCCTAACCCTTCCCTTCCTTGAGCTAAGAAGCCCCGAACCTTTAGCCTTTCCTCATCTGGGGGTTGCTCCGACCCCTTGATCATTTTTCTTGCCTGGAGTCGCCTCTCCTCAGACTCTAAAATATCCCAGCATTTTGAGATCTCAGCCACGTAGCAAGGGAAAGGGCTGTCTGTACATGCTCAGAGGCACCCTCTTCTTACAGCTGCTCAGAGTGTGACAGCTTGTGTCAAGCCAACCACATGCTTCTGTGTGCTGGTACATTCATAAAGCAAAAGGGATGCCGATAGGAACGGGCCGCACTTCACACACCGCACACGTACGGAAGGTGCGACGAAGCTGTCACACTTCTCCCTTTGGGTTCTGTCTCTGTCTCTCCTCCTCACACGCACGTCGCCAAATAGTAAATAAAAATAAGAGAGGTTCTTAAGAATGAGGTCAGGAGCCACACTGGAATGGCGTTCCCCCCGTTCACTGTGCCATTTCTGCCTTCCAGTGCAGAAGTGGTGTGATCTTCAAGTGGTATAGTCCGTTTTACCATCTCTGGACTCTACCATTCTGTTCCGGTGTGTGCGAAAAGCGGCAAAAGTTACGCGGAGAAAGGTAGAGAGAGCAACTTCATTGTGGGTTGCGTGAGTTTAAATTGAAGCAAAGGAGAACTGAAGAGCTGAGGGCATTAAGAGGCTTGAGGATGATGGGAGTTGTGGTCTGATACTTCTGCCGAGTACCAGGATGAGGAAAGATTCAGGACAACCTTACGTTCTTAAGTGTGGATTTTACCCTAGGGACTAGTTACCCCTTCTGCATGCTCAAATTTCCTGTATATCCCACTAATAAAAGGAAACCAAAGGAGGGAAATGATCTGACTTTGTCCAGTATTAATCGTAATTAAAACTAAAATAGACCCCTTGAGATAAATAGAACTTAGTACTGAAACCAAATAGGATCTTGTGTGGTGAGGAAAGAAAGCAAGGAAGGGGAAAGATAGCATTTATATCTTGCCTCTTTTCCTCTTGCCCAAGACCGCTTACAAATGTCTCCTCCACTCCATTTTATCCTCACAACACTAACCCTGTGAGGTAGGCTAGGCTTAGAGTGCCTGGCCCAGAGTGATCCGACGAGCTCCATGGCTGAGTGGGGACCTGAACCCCGATCTCTTGGGTCCCTAGCCTACTGCTCTAACCACCACCCACACTGGTTGCTTATTAGCAGATGGAGAAAAAGTGAGATAGGATGCAGCTGGCAAAAGGAGTATGTAGGCTCCAGGATATCACAGAACTCTTCACTGAACAGGAGCTCTGTGACACCTGTAAGCTGGCACTAGTCAACACTCACCTGACCTTTGGAGGGTGAACACTTAATGCCAAAAGGACCCTTGCGAATTCAGACCGGTACTGGATGTCACCCAAGTTCTACGATTATGGGGGAGGGAGAAAAACTCAGCTTTCTTCACACGATGAATACTTCTACTCCTCTAGCATGTGTCCTCTAGTTTTTCTTTTTCTTTCTTTTTTCTAACCTCGAAAGCCCCAAATAGCATAGCTTTCCGCACAGGGGTTGACCATTTATGGCTTTGACCATTCCAGTTGCTCTTTTCTGCACCTTCTGCAGCTGCATAAGATCTTCTCTGAGATACAGTGATCAAAAATACACACACCACTCCAACAGTGGCCTCAACATGGATCTGTATGATGTTGCACATGGGGTCAACATCTTCACTGGACTGTCCCCTATAACCTCACCTCCAACTCACAACCCCAGCCATAAAAGTGTAAAGTTAAGATTTCCGCCTTATTGAAGAGCAAAGAAGCACATTTGCCATTTTATTGTCCATTCAGCCAGCTGGGAGAGATCCCTTTGGATCCATTTGTTTTTACCACCCTCGATAATATGGTGTCATCTGAAGGCCACTTGCTAGTGCAAAATGTATTTATTTATTTATATTTAAATTGTTTATAGGCTGCCTTTTAGCATACTGTTCTCCGGGTCCCAAAACATGGTGTTGGGGCACCTCAGTCCTTATTTTTTTTCCATTTGCAAGAAGGAAGCATTTATTCCTGCCCTTGATTTCCTCTTCCTTGGCCCATTAGCAATCCGGTAGAGAAACTGGCCTTTTATCCCAGAACTGCTTATCAGGAACTTTGGATGAGGGGCTTTGTCAAAAGCTTCAAGAAACTCTAAATATACACTATCTACCTGATCACGCCTATTCACATGTTCGTTGACACGTCTGAACTTCAAAATGGTACTGAGGCCGGACTTCCCACTGCAGAAGCCATGCTGGCTCTCCTTCGCCAACACTTGTTCTTCAGTTTGCTTGAAACGTAACACTTTCCAGAAGAGGTACTAATGACTTGTACTTCTGTAGCTCCATTTTAAAGATGGGAGTTAGACTGGCTAGTTTCCAATCTTTCCGGTATTGACATTCTGGAACCATTACGTGCTTTTGTTAGAAATGCCACCTGGGCCCAGGGATTGGTTATTTTTTAAAGGCTTAGAATTTCACTTCTTCTCCCCTTTATTTCAGTTCCTCAGATTCATTCTCTGAAAAGATGGTTTGGATGGAGTCACCGACACCATCTCAAGTGAAGATAGATACATATTTCTTCAACTTCTTGGCAATTTCCCTTCCTTTAGCGTAGCTTTGACGCCGCTGTCATTTCACTTCTGACACATATTAAATAAATGTTTATTGTTAGTTGAAGGAAAAGATACCATAGCATTGTCTGACAGGCAGTAAGAGTCTTTAGATTCCTAGCTTTCGGAGCTGGGAATCGGAGTTCCATCCCTGGCAGGTTGGATCAGAAAGAGGTTCACTGGTTGTCTTCCAAGACTGGGAAAGAAAACTCGGAGAGGAGTATAAAGGATATTCTGGGTGAGGCAGGGAAGAGAGAAGGCTGGACTGGCTACTCCAACTTCCTTTCCTTCTCTAAAACATCATGGCTACATGGCTAAAAATGGCCATGTAGCAAAAATGCAGAGTAGTTTGAATGGGAAAGCCAGGATCACACCCACTGTTTCTCCTGCTCTACCTTGGATGAGTGCGACCCTGGAAATTCTGGAACTTATGCTCTTCTTCATAGGATTGTGCCAGTAATTAGCAATGGACTCTTCTAATTTTGCGAGCTTGTTCTTCAAGTGGTGTCTGGTTTTGCAGACGGTGGAAGGGCGAAGGCTGCTGGAGGGGAATTGCATATTGGAAGGGAAGAGGAGAGGGGGATGCGCGTGTCCCCCCCCCCCCACCGTGGCGTGGAAGGCTGTGCAGAGAGCTTTATCGCCGAACCCAACCCAGTGTAATTATAATAAACGGAGACAAGGGCTCTCACTTCCCAATACCGAGACCTACAAAACGCCTTGGCACTCGCGCCCGTGCTCCTCGGTGCGGCGATACGAACGAATAATTTATAAAGATACCATCAGCCATCCCAAACACGGCCCTCTACTGAGACCAGCTGTATAAGTATTCAGAAATTGCAGATGAACAAACCGGATGAATAGAAATCAATCTCATATTTGCTTTCATCTCTCCCTCTGTCTCACTCGCATGCACGCTCAGGCGGCTTTAGCATTGCTGTCAAGCAAAGCACACAACAGCTTTCGGCACCCGTTTAAATCCCCTAATCCGGCTCATGACGAATTCGCAAAGGTGACCCCACCAAAACGGCAGTAAAGGGGAGTAGGCCGGGTCTTTCTTTCTTAAATTAGACGCCAAGGCAACATGCAGGTTTTCTGGATGGGGCAGGGTGGCCCTGTTGCTTCTAGTCCTGTGATGTGTGCTGGCAAAACTTCCTTTCTTTTCGAGGTTTTGTTGCCTAACAGCTATTGTGTGTGTGTGTGGAGGGGGCGGTTGTTTTCAGACACTGCCGAGCAGACAGGAAAAGCCTAAAAATGGACTTTGTTTCCCCTTTCTCCTGAGCACAATTGATCATGAGAGAAATGAGGTCAGAGCGCTGAGCTGAAAAGCTCAGGCAGCAACACGGGGGCCTCTGAGAAAAGCCTTCGGGGTGCTGCTCCTCCTCTTCCTCCTCTTCCTCCTGCTGACCTGTCTGGCCTACTTGTCCACTCGCCTCTTGCCTGGGTCCAGATGACGGCGGAGCTGAAAAGGAGGGATGCGGGATGTGGCAGAGCCATCACAATCCCACGGGGGCAACGTGTTGAGTGGGTGCACCCACTGGGGAAGCGGCCCTATCAAGGGTGCTGTGCCCCAGGGCCCCACCATCCCTGGGGCCAGCAGCCGGCAGCACCCCGTCCTAGCTCTGGTCCCAAGGTTTGGGATCGCTGTAGCAGGACTGTGCATTTGCAGGATGTTGACCATGGGATGTAGAAATGGAGGGTGCTCTCAGATGTCCTCTGCTCTTTTTGGGTACGCTGCAGAGCAGATCTGGAATATTATAAAGATGGTACTTTCCTCCATTTGGGTTTGGGGCTTCCTGAAATGCCCCCTGGGCAGGGCGTAGGGTGACTTTCCCTGTCTTCTCCTCACCATCGCTCTGTTAGTAGGTTGGCCAAGAAAGATGCGCTTTGGGGCCGATCCTCTCATTTGAGTGGAACCGGACGGCGAGGGAGCGTGGGGGCAACTTGGTGGAAAGGGCAGCCCGACAGGCGGCCATGGTGCATTTTGTTTGGCGCCACTGGGAAAGGGATCCCAAATAAAACCACCTAAAGCCTAGTCCTTTTATACATTGTGTGCCGTTCTGGGCGCCGCAGCTCAGAAAGGATATTATTGGGCAGGGGAAAGTGCAGCACACGGGGACCCAGATGATCAAGGGGCCGAGCAATCCCTTTCGGGGGCTCCTTGGCTTAGATCAAAGGGCGAGCAAAGCGGGTGCAGTTTGCAGAAGGATGCATGGTGCAGAGAAAGTAATCGAGCTGGTCAGGGTCCTCCCATAACACTGAATGGTGGGAAATTCAGGACAGGGGGTGGCGTGATTCCGTGGGATGCGCTGCCACGTCACACGACGGTGGGCCCCAACCTGGATATTTTTAAAAAGGATGAGACAAACGCAGGGAAGATAATGGTGTGGTGCTGCCAGGGGCATTCTGGGAATCGTAGGAATTTCCCCCCACGGCTCTCCGTGGCTGCTCATCGTTCGTCTTATGCTGTGATGGCTACATGCCATCCCTGCTTTCATTCTGACTTTCTCGCCTGGCTGGGGTTGCATCTGATTAATCGTTTGCAGCGTCCTTCCCCTTCTTGTTGGCTGAAAGAGGTTCTCACAGCAGCTTACAAAGACTGAAACTGCGCCAGCTCTTAGGTGAAAAGCACCAAAGGAAAAGCGACTGGGCTGGAGGAGGAAAAAACACAGAGAGGTGTTAGTTCTTGGTTTCAGAATTCATGTGGGAGAACTTGGGGGATAATCTCTGCCTCTTGCCCCTAATGTTCTCCTGGGGAGGCGAGGAGTGCGGCCTGCCAGAAACTCTTTATTTACGTTTAAAACACAGTCCCCTGCCAAAGAGATATGACCTGTTTCAGGAAAAGGTCCCTAGAGCAGCTTGCAGGCAATCATGAAAAAGCCAGGCAGTCCCTGTGGATCACGATACAAAAAAGACACAGCACAGAAGGAAATAGGGATGGCGAGGGAAAAGGAAAAAGGCAAGTGGATTTGTTTTTTAAAGCAAGGTGGCTGAAAGGCCCTGGTTTCATCTGAGCTGTTTGGTGACTCGTAGAAGGAAGGAAGGAAGGAAGGAAGGAAGGAAGGAAGGAAGGAAGGAAGGAAGGACGGACGCATGATGTGGGAGATTCTTCACGTGAAAGGTTGCATGAACCATATCAAGTAGTTGAAAGTTATTCCAGGTTAATGGATGCTAGGTGCAGACATGAGGTCTTGGGCGAAAAAGAATGGATTGGAACTGATTCAGAGCTGGTCTTTATCATGGTCTAACCTTGGAATGTGTCCAGTTTAGCACAGCTGGGGCCATTCAAGCGCACTTTGGATTGTGTGCACTTTGCACGCAACCGTAGGCAGGTATGGACAGAAGAGAATCATACAAGTCATACATACGACGTGTGAGAAGAAGCTCTCTCTCTCCCTCTCTCTTTTGCAGTTTTATACTCTCTCCTGAAGTCAGCTTTGTCGCTTGACGCTCAGATGGCCCGAGTGGCACAAAATTCCTTCTACCGCCTTTCGGGGGTAGCCCAGCTCTCTGGAACCTTCCTCCCCACCATGATCAAGATCCAGATCTGAGGGAGGCTTGGTGGATGGCAGCAAGGAGCAGGGCCTTTTCCGTGCAGGCCCCCAGATTGTGGAATGAACTCTCCAGTGAGGCCCACCTGGTACCTACCCTGTTATCCTCTCAGCACGAGGCTAGGGCTCCCCTCTTCTCCAAGGCATTCAATGGCATGTGGGGTGCATTTACACTGGAATTGTTTTAGCTGCTCAAATTGGTTTCGGTCCTGCGCATTGGAATGTTATCCCGTTTTTATTGTGTTTGTGCTTTTTATGAATTGTCATGAACCTCTCAGAGCACTTTGGCTGTTGTGTGATACAGAAAAGAAAATGATGATTAAGATAGAGGAGGAGGAGGAGGAGGAGAATAGCAACAACAGCAGCAGCAGCAGCAGCAAGAACAACTGTCCCAGAGCTTTGTGGGAAGTTTGCAAGACAAAGCTTAAAACCACTAGCGACCACAACACAGTAAAAAGTGATATAAGAGTATAAGTTTAAGATGGAATTAAACCAAAGTAGGCAGCCAAATACAAGCTAACAAGGGTGCAAGAACTAAAAACGCACCAAGGGTGCTATCCTGGGGCCCCTAGATGGCATCTGAGGGGCCAAAGGATACCAGATCCCTAGTCCCAATGGGCTTTCTTAGAATGAAATGTTTTTGCTAGAGTCTTGCAAAAAATAGGGCATGAGGACAAGGAGGGAAAGATTGGTTCTGCCTCTTCCCTGGCTCTGCACAGGACAGTGGTGGTGAACCTCCGGCACGCGGGCCACGGCAGGCACGGAGAGCCCTCTCCGTCGGCACGCGAGCCAAGTCGCCCCAGCATCACCCCAGCAGCCGAGCATTGGATAACGGCGCACATAGGAGCCATGCGCATGGTCGGAAAGGAGTAGCAGCGCCAGGCGATGAAGTCACAAACCGCGACTCATTAGCCGTGACTCATCCGAGTTTTCGCATGGCCAGTCAGTGCGCTGCCAAGGATATAAATATATTTGCTCGGACTGGCTGTGAGTTGTTTTTTCTCAACTAAAACCTCAGTTTTCGGGTTTTGTTGCAGTGTTAGCACTTTGTGATAAACAAGTGGGTTTTGGGTTGCAGTTTGGGTACTCAGTCTCTAAAAGGTTCGCCATCACTGGGTTAGGGTTAGAAAAACAAGGTGCCCTGGTAAGATTTTGATGCTTCGAATGTTTGTAGAATGGGCAGAAATGATGAGCAGTGCAGAAAAAGCTACTCAAGGAAGTGTTTTTCAAAATCGCCCTCTTTTCAATGGAACTTTTGCCCTCTATTAGGGTTAGGGGTGCGCACCAGGGTAGGGTTAGAGTTAGGAAAACGAGGTGTCCTGGCATGACTTTGATGGTTGGAATGTGTTTAGCATGGGCAGAAATGATGAGCTGGGCAGAAAACACTACTCAAGGAAGGCTTTTTCAAAATTGCCCTATTCTCAATGGACCTTTAGCCCTCTATTAGGGTTAGGGGTGTGCACCAGGGTAGGGTTAGGGTTAGGAAAACGAGGTGTCCTGACATGATTTTGATGGTTGGGATGTGTTTAGAGTGGGCAGAAATGATGAGCAGTGCAGAAAAAGCTACTCAAGGACGGCTTTTTCAAAATCGCCCTCTTTTCCATGGAACTTTAGCCCTATATTAGGGTTAGGGGTGTGCACCAGGGTAGGGTTAGGGTTAGGAAAACGAGGTGTCCCGGCATGACTTTGATGGTTGGGATGTGTTCAGAATCAGCAGAAATGATGAGCTGTGCAGACAAAGCTACTGAAGGAAGACCTTCTGTATTCAGTGGGCCTTTTTCAGAGGAAAATGCTCATAGGATTTCTGTCTTATCTGGTGAATGTAGATGTGGATCCACTTAATTCCTCCCATGAATCGGCTAACAATTTCTTTAAAGAGGCAATGGTCCTGTTACTAATTAATTAATCCATTGACTGGATTCATTTGACGGCTATTTCATTAACAGTTTCCAAACTAGGCCTTTGGTTTTCGCAATGTGAAACATATACAGAAGGGGGAGCTTGACCAGTTGCATTTCTGCCTGTCTTGCAGCAATCCATGTAGGGCAACTTGGTGAGATGAGGCAGTGAGGACCAGGACATGGGTGGGCAACTGAAGGCCCTCCAGATGTTGATAGACTACAGCCCCCATCACTCTCGGCCAAGCCTTGCTGCAGAGGCTGATGGGAACTGGGAGCTCCACAACAGCTGAGGGGACATGAGTTGTCCCCAGATCGCCCACAGCTGGGTGGGACTAGAACCCGGATCTCCTGGAACCCAGTCCAGCCCTCTAGCCGCAACACTACGCCAGATCTTGGCAAATTTCATGCTTTCTCGGTCCTGCTTGTCCCGGGACGCCTTGGCGCATGGGCCTTCACGGCCTGTGAGGCCTTCCAGGGCTGCCATTTTGAGGACTGTGCAGTGGCGGGAGCAGGGCCCTCGGGGGAGGCTCAGAAGCAGCCATGCCTGCTCCTGCGGAAACTGTTCCTCGCTGCCTCGGCTGTCAGGAGCGATCCATCTCTTCCGCCGAGCCTGTCGCCTCCGATGCTTCGCCCCAGTTCCTCGTGCACCCGGCTGGGGACGCCCCCCTCGCTCTCCGCCCGCGGCAGGCTGGTGGCCTCAGTTTACCCTGAGGCATCGTGAGAGGACACCCACCACCCGGGACTCTCCCATCGGGGCACCCTTGCTTGGCTGAAGCTGAGAAACCACCCAGCGTGGAAAATGGATCGATTCTCTCTTTCCCTCTCTCTGTGTTCCCTTGACCATCCGCAAAGCACTCCCCTCCTCGCTCAACCCTTTTGTAATCTGGGTAGGAGAGCAGAGAAACTTGTGTTCACAAGACCTCTTGTCCGGGAAATAAAACAATCTGTACATCGACTGGAAGGAGAGTTAAAATCGATCAACAGCCAAACCCTCAGCTTTTAAAAATTATTATTTGCAGGAGAGACGCCCTAGGCATGAAATCCTGGTCCAGGGGTGCACAACGCACGGCCCACGGACTTTGTGTAGTTCGCCGAGTCTCTTTGGGCAGCAGGCGATCTAGCAAGAAACGGGCAAATGGGCCGACGAAGAGCAAACCAGCAGTATTTGCAAGAGGACGGCTTGCAGAGCCTTCAGCCTGTTATAGCATGTGTGAGACAGAACGCCTTGCTCAGCACACTGTGAAGCGCAAGCTAACAGCAATGCTGTTATGCTCTCCCTCGCCCTCTGACCCCTTTCTGCAGGCCCCCTCGCTCATCCTAGGCCGGGTTCCTTCTTGCTCCCTCTTACCTAGGAACAGTTCTCCTAAAGCTGCATACACACAACCTTTCTCTTTAACCCTGTGTTTGCAAGCACGAAGGAGCCCCCGGCTTCTCCAGTCGCTGCCTCCCTGCCGCACTGATTCCGTCAGGAAATACGCGTGCAAAGAAGACACGCCTTGTTTCCTTGCAGGATTGGGGCCCCACAGCTTGCCGAAGAGCTTTGGGGAGTGGTGAGGTTGTGGCCCCGGCAGGTCCTGGGTGGTGGTGGGGAGCGGGGGCATACAACCTCCCAGCCCTGCAAAATTTGACCACTCCTGCTCCAATAGCATATCTTGTTTGCTCAGTTCTGAGAGCCCTAAGTGGTGTGTTGCTAAAGGCATCCAGAGGAGACCAAGGTGGAGATGGCAGGTCTAAAGACCAAATCCTATCAGGCACGTTTATTTATTTATTTATTTTTCAATTTATATCCTGCCTTTTTCCTACAAAGGGCTCAAGGCAGCTTACATCATTCTCCTCCTCCATCTTATCCCCGCAACAACAACCCTGTGAGGTAGGCTGGGCTGAGAGGCTGTGACTGGCCCAGAGTCACCCAGTTGGCTCCATGGCTGTGCGGGGACTCGAACCCGGATCGTCTGAGTCCCAGTCCCGTGCTCTTAACCACTACGCCACACGGGCTCTTGAAGGCACTTGGCAAGCTTAGACCAGAGAAGAACATCACGGGTTGATCTCGTCAGGTATCCAAAGGACCATCACATACATGGATGGAGCAAATTTGTCTTCAGCCCCTGTAGGACCCAAATCGACAGGCCCAAATTGCAAGAAGAAGGATTTTGGCAAAATATTAGAAAGAACATACTGATCATAGGATCTATCCAACAGTGGAAAAGTAGCTATCTAACCCTGGCAGACTCTTCTTCGTGAGATGTTTCTAAACGAAGCTGGAAGGCCACCTCATAGGGGCGTTGTAGCAATAAATGGCAGCGAGTTGAGCCCCCTTGGTGGCTCCAGGTTTCTGTAAGAAGGAGTTCATTATGAGCGGTTCTGTGTTATTTTGGTGCCTTCATATCCCCACTTTCCTTCAAGAGGCTCAAAGTCTCAGCACGGACCGTTCTCCCCATATTATCCTCAGAAGAACCCTGGGAGGTATGCTGACAAAATTGAGATCAACCAGGGACTTTCTATCTTTGGAATTCGAGTTTTTGGTTTGTTTTTCAATGTGCTTTAAAATGTTTCCATTGAGGGATGGTTTTGAAAAGCTTCAGTCCTGAGCTGTGTTAGGTGATTTCATCGCGGCCTAAAGCAGCCTTTCCCAACCTGTGGCTTACCAGATGGGAATGATGGGGTTTGTAATACAACACATCTTGAGGAGACCTGGGTGGAGAGTGCCAGCTTAAACCACTTCCTAAAATCTAAACCGAATCCCTAAGGCAAAATTCTGAAAATTCCAAATTAGGAGAATATAAATTCTTCCCTTCCTTGTTTTTACATGTTAATTCAAGGGAAGAAAATGGGCTTGTGACTTTTTCAGTTCAGTTCTACTGTAATTATCTTCGTGATAAAGGGAGACGCGTCACATGGATTCCACAGGATCTTCTTTTGTTTCACTCTGATGCTGCAGATTCTGGTGTTGTCAGAATCCCGGAATCTCAATTTGAGAAGAGGGAATAAAACGCGGGTTCGTGGGAAAGACCAAGCATCCAGACCGTCTGAGGCTTTATTGTTTTACCCCCCAAGGTTCCTGGGGTACTCACGATAATGCATGCATTACCAGGCAGGCAGAGATGAACTCTGCTGCCAAGCTTCAACACCATTACAGGGCATTTATAGGTACACAGGTACAGGGCAATTGATGACAGAATGCAGAGATTACAAGAAGATTCTGAGGTCATTGCATACAGAACAGATAAAGGAATGTCAGTCAATCACACAGTAACAATGGGATTACAATATTTCTAATTGCCTGTATTGACACTTTAGTTCAGTAGCTTGAACCCATCTCCAGGTCTGCTTAAGACATGTAAATTCAAGCCACTGAAACTATGCATGAGCTCAAGACTCTCCTCTAGACAATTCAGACATTCTGAATTGGCCAGGACACGTGGAGCCCTGGGATAGGAAGATACTTCCCTGAATTCCAGCAATGACTATTTACAATGTAAATTTGGGCTAAAATGGCCTGTCTGCTGTAGCCTACAGCTAAAGGTGAGAGAAAGGAGCGGGGGGGGGGGGGGAATGCCTTTTTAAACAGTGACAGCTTGGTTTTGAGAAGGAAGACAGGATTTGATCGCACCATGCAAAGGCACACAGGAGTAATGCTTTTCAGACAGGATTTATCCAAATTTTCCCAACAGTGTCAAGAGCAATTCCAGGCCCCCTTTTCCGCCTGGAAGTGGATCCGAAGCTTACATATGGTGGGTGTGGAGGACGCGGCCGATCAGTGGAAGCCCCACATTCTTGTTCTAACCTTGCAACCCTCCTTTCCAGACAGCATCCGGAAGTTTCTGAACCGGCCTGCCATCCATCTCCTGGTGCGCGTGAAGCTCGAAACCAAACCCAAGAAAAATGAAGACCGGGTGCTGGTGAGAACCATCTTGGGATGGGAGGAGAGACAGGAGCATAATTTTGGGGGCCGTGATGGTGGAAAGGGCTGCAGGGGGTAGGGAAGCCGTCCTTGGCCCTCCGGCCATTCTCCAGATGGCAGCACCCTTTCCCCATTTTCCCCAGCCATGGATCATTTAGTGGTTTTCCAGTTTTATGGATTCCCAGTTTTTAAGGATTGCTCCAAGTAAGACCTTTCTTTCAATGACAACATGGCGGCATTTTTGTGTTTTGGCTCCTCCCCCTTTTGGCTCCTCCCCCTTTTCCTTCAGCCCCTCCCTCAGGAAGCAGCTCCCGGATGGAATCTGGCCCTCGGGCTCTCTGCGCTTGTTCACAGACCACAAACACACACACACAATCAATATCTAACCTTACAGTGAGTCTCTCCACTTGCTATTTCCAGAAATCTTTGGGAGGAGCCATCCAGCCATATCAGAATGCCAGGAAAACCTCCCCTCATTCCCTCTAACAGCTACACAGCAGGCAGAAGTTCACTAGGTATAGCTCTTCTCACTTCCTGCAGGGAAGAGCTTTACCTGTTGGATTGTGTTTCTTCTGCAGCTGGTAAAGCTTAGCTCTTGACATTCTGTTTGCTAGAGCGAAACCAACCTCTTTGCGGGGTTGATTCCTCGGCTTGTAGGGGTAATCCTAATGACTTTCTTCGCTGGACAGTTGTGAGTAGACGTACCATGCAGATGTTTGATACATCACAAAAGCAAGGTGCGGCTATTGTGGTGGCTGGGAGAGGGAAGGAACTTCTCGTATACATGCCTCGGACCCCAAATCATGCGTCCTCCCCCTTCCTTCTTCCCGCTTCAGTTTTTCCCACCCCAGAGATGCCCTCTCCCCCGACACACAGACCTTTTCTTCCCAGCAGTTGTATAATTAATTATTCCATGTTTATCTCTTTCCCACTCCAAGCGCCAGGTTACACGGTTTGACCCCTCTCTCTTTCATAAGCATAATGCCGAACAGAAAGAAAGTGCTTGGCCCAAGCCTTGGTACCTCCGTCTCTGCAGTCATGGACTGAAGTCTTTGGCCTGCAATTCCCAGAATCCCTGACCGTTGGCCACACTGGCTGGTGCTTCTGGGACTTGTAATACCAAACATCTAGAAGGCCTCAGGTGATCTGCCCCAGGCAGAAATCAATACACACACTCCGTGAGTGTGTCTAACCCTCACAATAAAATGCAGATTCACGGCCACTGAATTCTTCTCTCTTTCTGGTAGGTTCTTACCACGTGGCGTATCTACCTTTTTGGGCTTAAGGTGCCGGCCAAGGTGAGTGAACAGTGAAAAGAAGAGCAGGGAGTGTACAGAGAGGAGGTAATCCAGTTGCTAGTAATCTGGTTTGACGCTTCTCTCCCGTCTTGTCCAGGTCGAGTGCTCTTTCAATGTCCTGGAGATCCGAGCATTAAACGCACTGAATCACAACCAAGTAAGGAGACCTCTTTTCTCCAAAGACATTCCACGGATATCTGGAGGCAGATCCCTAACCTCTCTCTCCTTCCCATGTTCAGATCCTGGTGGAAACAGAGAAAGCAAGCTACAATTTTAAATTCCCCACCCCAGAAAGTGCCGACCAGGTCACCAGACACGTCAATACCGCCTTAGCCAAAATTTTCCCGAGCCCGGCTTCTGTGTGAGTTTGTGGTGGCACCAAAGGTGTCGGGTGTGAGGGTGGATGGGTTTTCAGCAATTGTTAAAATGTGCTTCCGCAGCGCCTTGCTGTGCAGGCATCCACAAAGAATCAAGGTCAATTTCTCTACTCTGGGAAGCATTGCTTATTTCTGGGCATCGCGCTGTTCTTAAGGGCAGGTGAGCAGGCTGGACCATCTGTTATCTAGTCAGTTGGCAACCTGACTGCAAAAAATGGACACAGCTCAATGTGAAAAGGAGAACTTGGCAGCTGCGCTATTTGTGGGTGGTGTGAGCAGGTACCTGAAGGATTTAACAAGTGTGGTGTGTTGATTAAGAATGCCCATTTGGGGATACAGTAGACTCTCGACTATCCGGCCTCCATACTATCCGGCCTCCGTACTAACTGGCCTAGTTAAAAAATAACTATCAATGAACAGTAAAATAAGTTTAAATAATTTTTGTAAGAATTAAGCCTACGTTTTACGTAATGTTTTGTTTATTTTAAAAGTGTATGTATTCGTACTGTACAGTGTACATGATTTTATGTTTCCTGCAATTAAGTTAGACATTATAACATTTATCTTAACATGTGTACAATATTTTTATCTGTGGACTTCTTTTTTCTGTAATAAATTTTTAAAATGTACAGTACATAAAAAACATTTACAAAGTACTGGCCTGTACTAAGAGGTCAGAAAATATGAATAAGGGTGGGTTTTGGTATAAAAAGGGTGTTTTTAATGGTATGGGTGGGGTAGGAAATGAGCATTTATAGAACTCTGGCCTATCCGGCCTTTTTGCCATCCGGCCTGCCCTTCCGTGCCACATGAGGCGGGACAGTTGGGAGTCTACTGTATCTGGTTTTAGTTCCCACCCCTCCGTGAAGCAATTTGGGCAGTCACTCAGCTTGACCCACCTTGCAGGGTTGTTGTGGTGAGGACAAAATGGGGTGGAGCAGGGCTGTATAAGCAACCTTGAGGTTCTTGTGAAAGGAAATATGGTGGGACATAAATACAGGACGATGATAAGCATCACCGTAGCAGCAGTAGGAAAAAGACTGGACTCGCACTCTGTCACATCGCTTCTCTCCACTTCTGGGCTAAAACTGACGTGCTTTCCAGTTCCACCACAAATGAGAATATGGCTTGCACACTGCACCGCACGGGTGCCTAAAGCTGGGTGTGCTGCATTTCGTTCCCCCCGAGGCCAAATTCCGTTCTGGAAAAGCCTTCCAGGGACGGGTGAGTCTCAGGCAAGAGGACATGGCTTAAAATACCAAACATGCCAGCGTGTTTGGGGTTGAATCTCTTGCTTCCAGTAATTCAGGCCTTAGGGGAACCATTCTAGCCCTTTAGGACGGGGGACTGCACTGATGTTGGGAAACGCACAAGTGTTGGGTGTTGTGGGGAAGCCCGGTGTGCAGAGTTTGACACTGGGGCTGCGACTGTGTGACCACCCTGGCCAGGAGGGATGCAGAGAGCCCAAGGGCCAAACAACACCATGGCTGTTTTGGCCAATAAGCCCTAGCCAAACAAGCCAGTGGGAAGGGATGATGGGAGTCAAAACCCAAACATCTGGAGTGCAGGCGATTGTCCACCCCGGCGTTAGGACCTGGGGGTCCGCCCCGTCTCTCCAACCGCTTCTCTTTCCCTGCAGCTGCCTCATACGCCATGGGAACGTGGAGACGCCGGAGACGCCACGGGACATGTCCCCCAATTCCGAGAGTTCCAGTTCCACCACACACAGCATTTGCGGTGAGAAAGGGGGCCGGGAGCCCCCTGGTCACTGAAGGACGGCAGGGAGAGGCGGGTGGAGTGCTCCAGGCCTGGCAAGGTTTCCGGCTTTGTCGGACGTGTTCCGGAGAGCCAGGCAGCGCAATCTTCATTCATGGGAAATTATATGAAATTTTAATTACTGCTGCTGCATTATCCACTTAACCCACTGACCTGAATCCCAGAAGGGCTTCCGGAAAAACACACAAATTGCCTCGTTGGATCAGACTGAAGGTCCATTTAGGCTGGCATTGTGTCTCCAGCCCAAGCAGCCAGGTGGGCCCAGGTGGCTCACAGACAGGGCCTGGCAAGCAAGCGCCACCTCCTCTTGTTTGCCTCTGACATCTGACGATCGGAGATAGACTACCCCTAGATGCAGAAGCTCCATTGGGAGTGATGGCGGCCAGGTGGTTCTGTTTTGTATCTCTGTGGCAAATAGATTTGGCGAGATGTCTCTTCCGTCAGTTGGTGTAATCCTTTTCTTTAAGCTGCCCAAGCTGGTGTGTATCACCGCTCCTTGTGGCAAGGAGTTCAACTGTCCAAAGAGCCAAGTCCTGCGACACCTCACAGAGCTGGGGTCTCCAACATGGAAGCCGTAAGCAGCACTTCTCCTGGAGTCAGCCAAGCCCTTCTGCCTCCCCTCATTTTTATCTCATGCTTTAAGATCTTTTCAAATTAATTTAATCCCCATTTTAATTAAACAAACCTGTTTTTACCTGGGAAACTGACATACCGCAAACAAAGACCTTCCTCCAATGCCTTTTTTATATTGGTTCAAAATCACAGCCTTTTATTTTGGAGCTCAACTCCCAAACACAGCCTTGGACTGAGGTTTTGGGGCAAGTGACTTTTCTCTTAGTCACCGCAGTTTCCGTTCTGGGAAGCGAGAATTCTGGGGACAGCCGTGCCCATGACAGCAGCCATAGCCCTCTTCAAATCTAGCTGTGATACCAACCGGAAAATCCTGGGCACCTGTGCTAAAGGCAAATGGAGAGAGAAAACTCACTCTATCGTTCTGTTTCTTGTCTTGGAGGGTGGAAGGGCCGCATCAGCACCACTAAGCAGCTGCCTGGCCATGCGCCTGTGATGCTCTTGCGTCTTAGCCAGCACCGCTTCCAGCTCACCCAAGCGGAGGGCAGCCTGTTTCCCCCAGCTCCCAGGGTGTTTATGTGAAACAGTGTGAAAAGAACAAGCCAAGCCTTGAAGGCATGAATATTTCATTGAAGTGGCTTTCTCTGGCCCCACAGCCAAAAAGAATCCTGGAAGGGGGATGGCATATAAGGAATAGGGACTGGGGAGGGGAAAGGGAAAAAAAATAAGCGGATTTTCAGTAATTCTGGTGGAACGGCCTTGTGTTTCCCCTTCTCTCTTGTTGCATCCAACTGGAGCAAGCCCCGATGGATAAAGCAGCATCCAAACCCAACTGAATAATAAGTGAAAGATCATTAAACTAAACAATAGGATAGCAAAGGAAAGCAGTGAATAGGCCCAAGGAAAAGGGGAACAGAAGACCTGAGTGCCAGAAAACTGGGCTGCCTTCGTCCCTTTAAGTCAGCCTTCCGGAAGCCTTCCAGATGTGCGGAACGATGTAATTGCAGGTCCAACGGCGTAATTGTGGTGCAACCGTTGGGAGGGTGGCCGGTCAGAAAAAGTTGCCCACGTAGGCTGTGTAATTCTGGGAGGGCACTAGGCGTCCTGCAGGACTCCAGAGCAATCAGCAGAGTGCCAAAGATGGGAGAAAGGGGGCAAGGGAGAGCCGTCAGTGAGCGCCAAAGGAGCCGTGTTTTGGCGTTCACAAGCAAATGCCCAAATCCCCGTCAGTCTTACTAGGCAAGCCGGAAGATTTCCAAAATTGTGCAGCCTTTGATTTCTGCAGATCTCTGTGCTGGGCAGGAAGTTACATAAAGCAGGCTGAGTGTCTGGGGAGGGAGGGGAAGGGGACACAACGCTGGCCGGGGGATGAAGGCTTGGCTTCCCCGGGCGCACGGTCTCGTCGCAGAAGGTTCACGGACGTTCACGTGAGATGCAGTGCGGCGCTGCCCTCGGGAGGAAGACTCTGATCCTGAGAACAGGTCTCAAAGCCAGCTGTTTCCTCAGAAGTGTCTCCAACGTGGGCTCTGGAGAGCAGCCCCGGGTTCCCAGAGAAGAGGACGAAAGAGCAGACATTGGCATATGCTAATCTGCAAGTCTTGAAACAAACCAGATGGGTCCCATTTAATGTGCATTTTCGTGCTTTAGCCTTATGGGGGTAATAAGGGGGTTTTGCATTTTTCCATGGCTGCTTCTTTCATTGAATTTTATTTTATTTACTTAAAACTGTTGTATGCTGTCACCACCTGTCTTGGCATCTCAGGACGGTTCACAATACGTAAATTGCCTACAATAATAATTTAAAATCCCTGCAGAACCTACCACGCAGCTGAGGAAAAGTAGTCCTGCGGAATCTGTAGGCTGAATTCTTAGACGTTCAAACTGCTTTGAGTCCATTCCACATTTGGCTGGGTCTTTACTTTTAAACCAGACTTGGACTGAACATTCCTTCAAAATTTTATTTACTTATTATTTTATTTTGTTCCACTTCTTTGCTGCCCATAACTCAAAGGTTCTCTGAACAGCTTACAAACTGAAAGCAACATATAATACAATGGATGAAACAGATAAAATAGATAAAAACTGTAAAATCATAGATCACAACTATCTCAAAATAAAATTATACAACCACACACAATATGATAAATACAGCCAATAAATTCACATTTAAAAAAGTAATAACAAAGTATAAATTAAATAAATGAAATTAACCAAAAGCTTGTTTGAAGAAAAAATCTACGTGGATCTAAGTGGGCAGGTAGAAATATGTGAGGAGAGAAACTCCCTCAGGTACCCTGGTCCCTAGTCATTTAGGGCTTTTTATGTCATAAAACTGAGGGCAGTTCTCTCTAAAAGAGGACATGTGGCCACCCCACTTGGCCCAGGTGTCTCTCCAGCAGGCTAGATCTGTAGGTGCAGGTATTTCAAATTTTTTACAGAAAAGCATTCATTTATTTGATGACAGTCTTGTAGACACTGGTACAATCCAGACCCAGGTCTTACCTTTGTAAGACCCTTAATGCAATTAAGGACTTAATGCTTTTGAAGGGGTGGTTTGAATGGATATAACCTACAAATGGATAAATACATGAATATTTGGCCTGCCTAAAGGGGTATAAAATTCATAGGTCTTCATCGTAATTGATCTAGTCATTGTATTTTTTATTTTTCTGTTTGTGTTTTTCTTTTGGTTTGCTTTTGATTTGTTTTATAAATCACAACCAAAACTGGGCCGAGAAAACACTTCCCAGACCCAGCTTCCCTGCAAATAAAGGCCGCTGAGTGATAATATAACTGTTTCTACTTCTTTCAAACTTGGGACTCTTTTTATTATTGGCTAGAGAAACGGGACTTCGTATAGATTTAAATATGTTTTTAAGTTATCATAAATAGAAGGAAAAGATGTGGAGGCTGACCCAGCGGGCCCGATGTTTTTGATGATCGATGTTGTTTTTAGTTTTTAGTTTTTGTTTTTAGAATTATAAGTTTAAATAAAACTTATTATAAAAAAAGGGCCATTGAGTGATAATATAACTCTGTTTCTCTGCAGGAGGGTTTTCCGAAACGTACGCAGCTCTGTGTGACTACAACGGGCATTCTTGCCGTGAGGAGGTGCAGTGGGTAAGTTTGGGGGACGGGGAGAGTGAGGGGAGATGGGCAGAACCCCGTTTTGATGCAGAAAAAGTTGTCCTTGTAGCAACATCGTCTCCTGTTCGGAGGTCCCCGAAGTGGCCTCTGCCAACCCCCATTGTGTGCAGGATGGAGAATTACCACACTGAAAAATCACTCCAAAAGGTCTCACGTAGCAACTCCGATGAAGGTTGTTCTCACCGCCTCACCCACCGAATGGTCCCCGCGCTTCTTAAAAATGCAAACTTTCCGGAGGGAAAAGAAACTCCCAGTTTGACGGTTTTTCCACCTTATAAAAAGGGTTGTGTGAATTTTGTTTGGTTTTTAAAAACACATCTTCTGATCAAAATGATATCCAAATTGGCTTTGAGAGGAAATGGAAGGAGATGTAGTTAACTGGGAAAGGGAAATCCGTTGAAAACAATCAAAATCCGTCAAACAGTCGAGGGAATCCGTCAAAAATGGGAGCCTTGGAAAATGTCTGTGCATATTGAGGGATAATTGGACATTCCTGGCCCCTTTTTGGAAATGTGGGGGAAAGAGATGTGATTGCAGATGAGTTTCCTCCCTCTCTCTCTCTCTCTCTCTCTCTCGGTCTCTCTCTTGTGTGTGTGTAAATGCAGCTATTTGGTTTTGTGGGGTGAAGGCCAAAGTTTCCTTCCTCATTCCATCCGAGCTACAAAACTCAATGTGTAACCTTAGGTTGTTAGTTTTCTCTCAGCCTACCTCACAAGGTTGTTGTTCAAAGGAAGAACCTGAAATCCGTGTATGCCACTCTGAGTTCTTAGAGGGAATTTATTACTTTTAGGAATTTAATCCATGGATATTTGATTTGTTTGCTCATCTCCCCTTCTCAGGATGTTGATACTATTTATCATTCTGAAGACAACCGGGAATTCAACTTGCTGGATTTCTGCCACCTGGAAAGCCGGTGAGAAAAGGGAATGTCTGTGCTCTGCTCACTTAACTTCCTTTGCACCCCGGTAGCCCCACAGACTTCAAATCAGTCTTGCGAGTGCTCCAAGCTCCTTCACTGATCTCAGGCAAGCGCCAGCCCTTCGAAGTGGAACATGTGCCTAACACTAATGGCCTACTCTAGAGGGTTGTTGTGAAGAGTCTGCCAGTGATGGAGACCCTCCTCCCCATGCAATTCCCCAGTCTGGTCTGTGGGGAAGGCCCCCTTCTGCAGGCCAGGTCCTCTTGGTTTTGACCTCCACCACAGCTCAGTCATGATTAAAAAATTGGGTGCGAGTTCCATGGAACGTGTCTCCATGTCCTTTTTGCCCTGCGTCTTCCCCATGTATTTATTTATTTAAAACTTTTATAGACCTTGCTGAAGTCTCGGGATGGTTTAACAATACAAAATATTTTTATAAAATTAAAACACAGCATCCTAAAATTTAGCTAGTAATAAAACCCCAATTAAAACAGGCAGGTCTTAAAGCCTTAGGAAAATGAAAAGGGGTTGGCCTGGCGCTGAAAAGAATAAAGTGACGGAGCCAGGCGAACCTCTCTGGGGAGCGAATTCCACAATTGGGGCGCCACCACAGAGAAGGCCCTTCTCTGGGTAGTCACCCTCCTAATCTTCTTCAGGGAGTGCACCCGGAGAAGGGCGTCTGCCCCAAATCTTAAGCAGTGGGCAGGCATAGATGGAAGGAGACACCCCTTCAGGTAATCCAGGAAGGGGCAGGGTGGATGAGGTACCAAGCCACATCATCTCCTATTGGAGTATCTTCACCCACGGCCAGCATCCACCCATCGCCGTGTGGAGAAAAGATAGTCCACATTTACTTCTGAAATACTCCTGATATTTCAGACTCTAATTGCTCCTCCTCAGTTTCAGGCTTGCTCCCCATCCTTCCCATTAATCCAGCTTCCTGGGATTTGGGGGTGACGGTTCAAGGATGTCCCTTTCTCATTTCCCTTTCTCCTCCTCCTCCTCCTCCTCCCAGGGACCTGGCTTTGATCGTGGCTGCTTTGGCCTACAACCAGTGGTTCACCAAACTCTACTGCAAGGACTTGCGGCTGGTAGGTCTGCCCAGGTTGCTTCCTCATGTTTGCTCATGCAGCAGTCTCTGCCCCACACCTGCCTCCATCTGGAGGTTTTGGACTGCCAGGTTTGGAAACCGCAACATGCAAGCTGAGGTAGTGAGCTTCCACCCCCTCGGCTCCAGCCGCCCGGCTTGGCCCTCTCCTCATTCCTGGCCACGGGTGTTTCTTCTCCTCCCAGGGCTCCGAGGTGGCAGAGCAGGTTCTGCACACGGTGAGCAAGTCCCATCACCTGGAGGAGCTGGTGCTGGACAACGCAGGACTGAAAACGTGAGGCTCGGCTCTACTTTTGCTATTCATGCCCCCCGGGTGCCGAACTTTTCTCTTTGTGAGCAAAAACCTTCATGCACGGAGCCCTGCTCTGAAGATGCTCAGTTCCCCCTTCAGCAACCTCTCCCTGCTGGGGAACGGACGGGTCATCTTGGACCAATGTTTGGAAATAACAAGGGAAATAACAAGGGGAACTTGGTGAAGGGCAGGACCCCCGGAGGGAGCCAAAGCCTCCGGGGGCCAGATGGGAAAAGTTCGTGAGCCAAAGGTGAGCTCACCCCATGCTCGCTTTCTTCTTGCTGTGATGCAGCTTCTCATGCCCCATAAAGCTGCCCCTCCACAAAGATGACCTGTTTTTGAGGGGTTGCCTCCCTGTCTCTCCGTGTGTCTCCCTTCTCTCTGTGTGCAGAGATTTTGCCCTGAAATTCGCCTGTGTCCTGGCAGAGAACCCAAACTCTGCTCTCCACGCCCTCACGCTCTCCCACAACCCGCTGGAAGACAAAGGTGAGGACTGCCCCGGCCCGGCTAGCCCGGGAACAGGATGCGTTGGGGAAGGGGGCATTTAACAGCTGCCGTTCACCCCACATGGTCTCCTTCCCCCCCATACAGGCCTCAGCGCTCTGAGCCAGCAGCTGCTCTGTCTTCCCAAAGGCCTCAGCAAACTCTGCCTTTCCAAGACCAGCATCACAACAAAAGGTACGGACCGGTTTGTTGGGCTAGTGACCCGGAGAAAACGGTTGCCAGGGATTAACCTTCTAAGCTCCCTTCCTCCAAGAAGCTCTGGGCAGCGCTCTCGGTTGACCCCTCTCCTACTTTTACCCTCACAGCAACCCTGCGAGGTAGGCTAGGTTGAGAGAGGGAGAGAAAGAATGAGTGAGTGAGTCCACTTTGAGATTTATGGGCTTGGTGAGGATTTGAACCCGGGTTTCCCCAGCCTGGGGGCTGAATTCCAATTTGGACAAGCCCCCGAAGACCGAGTTCCAGTAGTGGGTGGAGCCAAAGGCAAAGGGGTGGGACCACGTGCAAAAAAACCTCCAGACAAACCGCAACATATTGTGGCTTAAAGATCCTATTGCTAGTAACTCGGCCTTAGCAGATCAGTCACTTGAAAACTGGGTTCTCTAGATTGAAAACTGCCAGATCTCTTTAAACATCAAAACACAGCGTTAAATGGTTGCCAAAAAAAAAATGAAGCCCTTGAACCTTTGGGGTCAGGATGTGCTACTTCTCAAACGGAGAGAAGAGCGCCCTCTTTTCCACAGATCGGCTCTGGAGCCCGGCCTTCCTTAATACGCAGTTCCTTCCCGCACGGACTTGTCACGAACCAAGGAAGGGCAATTGGACATTCAAAAGGCCGCGTCCATGACTCCCGATGACCGTTAGCGGCTGTCCTTTGTTCCCCAGGACTCGCCGTTCTGTGCCAGAGCTTCAGTGCCAACCCGGCCTTCACCAGTTCGCTCCGCCATCTTGACCTGAGCAAGAATCCGGGGCTGCTGGGGACCGACGAGGCGAACGTGAGTGGCTGCCACCTCCCGGAGAAGCTGCCCTAACAAAGTGCTCGCTTCTGAACTAACGAAGGCTCCTGGGGGTTGTTTATGCCTTGGTTGTCAGAACCAGGAGATCTGCCAGGAAAAGAAAGCAGTGTCACATCACTAATAGTTGGGTTCTTGTGTGCGGCTGAGGTCACCTTGCGGGAGAGGAAGAGCAGAGGCTCCGCCCAGAAACAGTCATTGGGCTGGTTCACACATAATGCTAAGCCATGGTTTGTTTAACCCATGGTTTGTTTCCCCACCCAGAGCTTATCTGATGACAGCCTAACAAACCAGAGTCCCTTTTCTCAGTCTCGGGGTTCTTTGTTCCCCTCCTCTTCTGCCTGCTCCCCCACTGTACCCCAAATGACTCTGTGACATTGTAAGACTAGTCTGTAGGTTGGCTGGGGGGCGCAGGCAAGCGTTGCCTCATTTTCCCATTGTGGGCTGGCAGAACAATCCATGAACCAAGCACTGTTGTGCAGGCACACGTGCGTGGCTAAACCACCCAGAGTTTAGCCACAGTGCCTGGCTAAACCACCCAGAGTTCACAACCCAGCCACAAATCACGGGTTCTCGTTCTGGGCTCACTCGGGACCCAGCTCAGCCGATGTTCAGCACACGGATAGCTCCCTCAAAGCTCCAGCCAGGGCCAGTTTGGACACACCACCGTGCAAAAGTGGAGCCAACAGCTAAGGGGGTGTCCTCGCTGGGCGAGGGGGCCCATGGGGGCGTCCTGCTCCAGAACCGACTGTATGAGACCGTTTAAAGCCAAGTTAGTTGCTTTGCTGCAAAATCAGTCACTTCCACCCAGCCCAAAGGGAGCGCCAGAAGCGTTTACACAGAACCACAAGTAGCACACTTAGCTCAGGGAGGGGGATGCCAAGAGGGATTTTAGACCCCAGCGCCCTCCTCCGCAGGGCTGGCGTCCTCACCATCCCGTCCACAGTTCCCGTGTTTACGCCTTCCTTTCTCCATTCCTCCCCTGCAGAGTTTCTATGCGTTCCTGGCCCAGCCAAATGCTCTGGTTCATTTGGACCTATCCTCCACCGACTGTGCCGTGGACGCAGTAAGATTTTAAGAGAGCCGCACACTCAGCCGTGGGGCGTGTTGTGTGAGACGTGCGCTACATTGTGGGAGACAATACAGGGTAAAACTGGGGCTGTCTAAGCTTTAGCACTTGCTCACTCCTTGGTATGGGTCTGTCTGTCCCTGTAGCTGTTCGGAGCTCTGTTGCATGGCTGTTGCCCACGTCTTAGCTACCTCAACCTCGCACGAAACACTTTCTCCCACCGGTAAGCAGCTGGCTTCTTCAGCCTTTCACCTCCGCCCCTCCGGCTGAGACACCCTGCGGCTGGGTCCCTTTCCGGGGGGAAAACGAGTTTGCGTCTTTGCTTGTCTCCTTCCCCAGGAAAGGAAAAGGACTCCAGCCTTCGCTCAAACAGTTTTTCTGCAGCGCCTACTCCCTCAGCTATGTAAACTTATCCGGGATCAAAATGCCCGTGGAGGCGTTAAGGTGAGGCATTTTCAGCAAACTGTCTCTCTTCTGCTTCCTGCTGCGTATCGTCTGGAGATTTAGTAAAGATTTGATGGTATAGGAAAACTTTAAATAAAATTAGAAAATTCTGCGTTGGCTAAAAAATTGTCAAAGCACTGTACACCAATTTAAAACAAAGATACCCAAACCTCAGAACATCAAAAACAGCGCACCACTGAAAAAAAATGAAAGGTGCAACATTATGCGTATTTAAAGAGAAAAAATCCCAAAATGAGTTTGTAAGGCTTTCTTCCGTCCAAACATGCATGCAACTGCATCTTAAAAAGCAGAAAGATCTGTCAGCTGGGCTCAGGATCATGCATAAAAGCTGAACGAGAGATGTGGAAGTCAGGGCAATGCGAAATTTCCAGGTCTTGCCATTTGGACGTGTTAATTCTAACTTTGCATGGGTGTGTGTGAAAATTAAAATCTTCGGTATAATTTTCCTATACTGAAAATGGGAAATTTGGGGCAACATTGAAAGAAGAGCTTCTCCTGTAAAATTTTCTCTTCCAGAGTGATTTTTTAAAAATTGGATTTTAAAATAATGTTTGGCCCCAAATTGAAGGGCACTGTTTTCACATCGGCTGATGGCCCCAAGATTAAAACATGTCACCCTACAGGCCTGAGGAGGGAACCCAAAACCTGAGGTTTCGTGCCATAAAATAGGAACCAATCAGGGCTTGTACTGAGGGAAGCCGGTACGAAGCGCACCCCGTAAGAAAGCTGAACCTAGAATAGCCATTGACTGGGTTCAGACAATGAGATAACCTACACTCAAGGGTTGTTTTCAGACCATGGATAATTCTGGAAATGTGGGTTATTGTGCTGGGGAATACATGTTGCAAGTAGCCATGGCAGAAATGATGGCGTAAAGTAGCTTTAGTTAATTCTTTGCAAGACATTTTATCTAGTATGTGGTATTCTGGCAAAATCCACCAAGAAGAAAGCATTTGGGGCGCTGTAGGAAAGAGCAAACCAAACTGGCCACAGCTGCTTGCTCTCCAGGCCCCTTCGGTGGGCTAAGATGCTTGCAGAGCAAAGGTATAATTTGTGCGAAACTACCATTTTTAGCAGCACCGGTTAAGGGAGGCATTATGACCGGTCTCAAGCTGTGTGGCTGTTTTGCATTTGCTGGCTCTTCCAAGACCCGTTTCTGGGGAGTTCACATGTGAGGAAAAATGCTACCCTATTTTGTGTTTTTAGTGGAAGGGAATCTGTTTTCGGAATCTGTGCAGAAAGGAGACTATTTTAAGAATAAGAGTGGGATCTTTTTGGAAGGCAGTGTGGTTAAATTTTGCGAGGAAAGCCCCAGGGAAACTTTGCTTCCAGTTCAATGCCCTTTCCCCCCCTTTCCTATCAGTATTTACCAATTCAGAGGAAAGCAAGCGCTGAGGCTTATGGGATAAGACAAGCGAGTTAAAACGCAAATATGTTTTTATGTTCTTTCCTCAGATCCCTTTTCCAAGGCCTGTCAGCAAACACTCACCTGAGCGAGCTTCACTTAGACTTGAGTGGATGTGAGGTAATTGGGTGGTCAACCATGCAGGGCTGTTGTGCAGACATCTTGTCTATGTTATTTATTTGTTAGATTCCTACCCTGCTCCAGGGGAATTTATATAATTGTCCTTTTTTCCCATTGATCCTCAAAGCAACCCTATAGAGTAGGTTCAGTGGAAGGTCACTCAGGTTCACCCTGTGAGAGCCATAGCTTGTCAGGGACTTGAACTCAAGTCTCCAAGTCCAGAATTCTAACCACTAGGACTCACTGCCCATCTCTATCCATCTACCACCCCTCATACTTCCTTATGTGCCTGGAGTTGCCCAGGAGGGGTATATATCCCATCTTTCAATCTTTATCAGCTTCTTCCACTGTCAGCTGTACTTGGAATTAAAATTGGTGGAGACTTTGCTGCAGTCATCTGTACATCTGATATTGTAAACTTAACAATGAACCCCTCAGCATGGCATTTTAGTTGTGTGGTTTTTTTAAAAAAATAGACTAATTAGTTTTAGAAAAATTACTTTCTAAAATGTACAGTGAAACACTTCTCCCTTAAGCATTATTGCACCAATAGTTCAATATATATATAAATTTAAATGTAGCTAAATAGGCCTTTGGGTGCAAATGCTAAAACATGGACTTTAAATAAAAGATGCCGCTGAAAAGGAACTGGCCAGAAAAGGAATAATGTAGTTATTCGAAAGTGAAGAGCGTGGAAATAAGTCTCATTGTTCCCATAACCCCAAAATCACATCCCAAGAACACCTTTCCAAAAAGATGGGATAGCGGTGCTGAGCTGCTTTCAGACCAAGTCTGGGTTTGAAGGGGTTTTCAGAGGCTGTATTCGGGGTGAGCAAAATACCCAAAGTACCAGTAGCCTCTAGCTTCTGATTCTTACAGCCAGCAATAATTAAGAGAGCCGTTTTTGCATGGCAGAATGGGGGAAAACGGGAAGGCCTGATGGTCGTGGCAACGAGGGTGAGGTCCGGGGAAGGGGCCGTGGCCTTCGAGGGCCCCCGAGGGGCTGGATGGCGCCCTAGGCCTGGAATGCGATATCCCTATGCAAAATGAACTGCACCTGTGGAAGGTTTGCCCCATTATCAAACAAAATGCCTATCGCAGCCCGTCTTCCATTTTGCCTTTAATGGGGTCTTTCCGGTGAGGGGGGGAAAAAGCTGAAAGCAGCGCTGGGGAAGCACAAGGAAGCTAAAACTGGAAGCGGCTGTGTGATCGGTTCTCTTTGACTCCTGTGGAAAAATCAAGAAGGCAGGTGTGTTTGCACAAGCCAAGCTCCCCCGGTTTCTTGCAAAGGGCTTCGGAGTTTGCCAAATATAGCGAGAGGCCAGTGGCCCAGTTCTCGCAGCTCTTTCCCCATTTCCTCCGAGCGACTGTCAGAAAAATCCCGGAATTTCAATTCATGAGGAGGTGGAAATAAAACTCAGGTTCGTGGGAAAGATCAAGCGTCCAGACCATCTGTGGCTTTATTGTTTGGCCCAGGTTCCCGCAGTAGACTCAGGATAATGCATTACCGGGCAGGCAGAGTAAACTCGCTGCAAAGTTTCAATACAACTACAGGGTATTTTATACCCTCCCGGTCATGTACACAGGTACATTGATGACAGAATGCAGACATTACGATAAGATTCTGAGGTCATCACATACAGAACAGATAAAGGAAGGTCAGCCAATCAGACAGTGACAATGAGATTACAACATTTCTAATTGCCTGTATTGACACTTTAGTTGAGTAACTTGAATCTATCTCCAGGTCTGCTTAGACACGTAAATTCAGGCTGCTGAGAAACTATTCATGAACTCATAAGCTCATCTAGACTCAGACCCTAAGTAATGCATCTGCACCGTTCTGAATGGCCAGGGCACATGGAGCCCTCTGGGCTAGGAATATACTTCCCGGTAAACTGTGAATTCCAACAATGATTATTTAATCATTGTGAAGGTATATAATGTATATTTGGACCAAATGGCCTGTCTACTGTACCTTACAGTGAAAGATGAGAGAAAGGAACGCGGGAGGAATGCCATTTTAAACAGTGACTTAGCTTGGTTTGAGAAGGAGTACAGGATTGATTCCACAACGCAAAGGCACACAGAAGCAATGCTTTTCCGACAGGATTTATCCAAATTTTCCCAACACGACTCATTGATCTTCCTTCTGCTTTCTTCCTGTGTAGCTGCGCTCACCTGGAGCCCAGGTGCTTCAAGAGCAGTTGTCCGGCATTAGCGCTTTGAGTAGTTTAGACCTTTCGGACAACGGTGAGTGCGTGTCTTTTCCCTGCCTGTTTTTCAAGCAGCGTCCTGGTGTTTCCTTCCTAAGCATGTTGCACTGTTCTCATTTTCTCCAGGCTTCGATTCGGACTTGCTAACTCTTGTCCCAGCCCTGGGCAAGAACAAATCCTTGAAACACCTCTGGTTGGGCAAGAATTTTAATGTCAAGTCTCGGTGAGTTGGCACCACCCTGCGGTACTTGGTCCAGAACAGGCATTCCTTACCCTTTCTCACTTCTGTTCCCCTTGGCAGCCCATTTCCTTAAATTTATTTATTTATTTAAAGTTTTTATATGCCGTCCCCATTGCTACAGAGCCTCGGGGCGGCTCACAACCGAATATTCTCCCGCCTCACCACCAGCGCCCAGGAGGCATGGCACCCTTTGTAGTAGCAAAATGTTTGTCGTTAATATAGTTGCGGTTATTTCAAATTTGTATGTAACTAAAAAATTGCCCAATGATGGGATTAAAAGGCAATGGAATAATTAAGTGAACAGACAGGGCATATATATTTACATAAACTCAAAATGGCTTTCCATTATTATTCAATTCTTTTCACATACCACCAAATGTCCTGGTTTGTGCCCCCGGGGGTACATGTAGGCCAGGCTGGAAATCGCTGGCTTAGATCCATCCATTTTGTCATCATGGGCTTGTCCACACAAGGCTATTAATTCACTGTGGCAACTTTTGTGATCCAAGCAAAATACAGTGTTTTCTTTCCTGCTATTCTGTAACATGGCCTCTAGGTGGCACTGTGGTATAGCAGAACAGTGCAAATAGCACAGGTTTAAAAAGCAGCTTATCTTGTTCTACTGAGTAACACCACATTTTCCCTTGTCTAAAAAGATTTGCAGAAAGTGTGTGATTTAAAAACAAAAGAGAAACCGGAGGGTTGCCGTGTCAGCTAACAACTGAACAGTGAATGAAGGGTGCGGGATAGAAGCCTCCCATACAAAGCTCTGCACAATTTAGCCATGAAGCACACTAGACTTGGTCAGTTTTTCCTAGTTTTTTAAGCAAGGATTCCTCCAGACAGACTGCTCCTAGCACTCACGCTCAATCATAAGATGCCACCAAGTTACCGTTGCAGCTTTTCCTTCTGAATAGATTTTCTGTGTTAAGAAAAATTTTGTGGCTCACTGGGGAAGCAGTCTAGTCCAGTGCCTCCGAAACATTTGGGACTACAATTCCCATCTTGTCTGAGCATGGGCTATGCTCCTTGGAGCAAATGGCAGTCATTGTCCAAAACACCTGGAGGGCACCCGGTTGGGGAAGGCAGACCAGGAGTAGATAACCGCAGGAAAAGCCCCCACTTCTGAATTTCTGCCCCTCCAGCCCTTCCTCTCAGCCCATCCCCATTTCTGCAGAAATTGATCTTTTAATGCTTTCCCCACTGGAATCCCTTTTCTTGGGATTGTTGGCAGTAAGCACTTGAAGCTAAAAATGTGCTGACACTTTTGGTATTTGGGGTCCGCCCCCCCCCTTTGTTTTTGGCCCCCAGCACTGGAATGCAGCCCCCTAAGAACTTTCCAAATGGAATTTGGTTGTGGGCCTCTCCGTTTCTTGTAGGGCAAATCATAACTTTCCCCTCCCCTGGAACACGTAACTTGGAGAGACCTGGAGTGCTTTGGGGGTGAGAGACCTTTAGCCCACCCCCAGGGCACCCCATTGGCAGAAATTCTGTGATGGGAAGCCATGACATTTTATTATTATTATTCCATTAAAGTTGCCAACTGAGACATGCTTTGCAGTTGTAGCTTGACATGGGTCGCCACCAAGGTGGAAATGCACCCGGAGTTTGGAATAAGGCACCAGGTGAGCTGGCGGGGCTCCCCATGGGCCTCCCATCTGGACCGGTAAGGCCTCAGATGGGAAATGTAGTCCCTTTTTTGAAGCAGCACATCATCAGAAGTGCAAAGCTGTTCTCAGCTCATCCTGGTCCTCTTATGAAAATGTGAGAATTCACAAGTGGCTTGTGGTGCAACACTCTGCAAGCTGAAACGGAAAAAAATCCCTTTTGTTCCCAGCATTCCCCAGCTGACAGAGGAATTATCCTATTCCTGCTTTTCATTTTAAGTTTTTCTTGCTCTCTGTGACCTGTCGCTTGTTCTTACTTCCCAGAACTTTGGAGGAAATTCTTCAGAGTATCGTGCAGCTTATACAGGAGGATGAGTGTGTAAGTAAATTCCGGACTGGAATTTAAATTCCCAAGAATTTTAATGCACAAAACACAATAAAATATGACATAGACATTTAAAACTACAGTATAAAGTAATGATGAAGCAAAGATAGAACTATCCAGGAGTGCAAAGTTTTCAAAATGCAGCAACATATTTTATTTATTTACTTACTAATTTGCTTTTTATCCCACCAATTCACCACTGGTGGACATGCCCATTTGCCCAACGCTTCTGGAGAGAGACTGAAAATGAAATTAACATCACTAACTGATCAATCACTTTCGATCTAGTGTATGCTTTACTTCATTTAACTAATGAACATTCAATATTTGCAAAAGATTTGCTTCCATTTCTGTTGTTGGCCGCTGGACAAGTTTTTGTCCAAAGCTGGAAAGGTGATGGAATTCTAATTTGAGCAATTTGCAAGGGAAAGTGTGGAATTTGACTCTGTTGGAGAAACTAACCTAGCAAGCGAGGTCTCTAGATGTGGATACGGTCACCTTTTATTAACTTTATTGACCGAGAAGGAGGCGGACTCTGCTCTGTGCCAGCAATTCAGGGCAAGATACGGACAAGCGTCCTTTCCTCTTGGAGCTTTGGAGAGTCCGCTTCTCCGAGAGCCGTTTCACTCTGAGTTTTCTCTTCACTGGAAAACAACCTTCGCACTCCTGCTCCAATTGGTAGCAATGGAGCTGCTCTCGGGGTGATTTACACAGTCCGTAAAAACAAGTGTTAAAAATGCAATAACAATATTGCAACGTCAGAAAAATATTTAGAAGCTTAAAAGAGCTAAAACAGGTACTGAAAATGGACAATAATGAGAAAGAACAAAAAATAGTGACTCAGAAACACCTGCTGGTCCTGCTCCTCCGGTGGCTCAGGAAGTCTTTAAAAGTCTCAGAAAAGAGGACCGTCTTAACCTGACGGCAGACTGGGTGTCGGCCAAACTTTTGGCCTTCCCTTGTCGCCGCTTGCACTTCCCTTCGCGTTGACTCTCGGCAGAAGGCCCCAAAGCCTGCGCGTAGCGTCTGGTTAGATCATGGCTGAGAGAGGTGCTCCAACAGGTATTGCGGCCCTGAGTCAGGTAAGGCTTTCTAGGGTAAATTCAGCGCTGGAAGCCTGCAGGCAGGCAGTGTAAACTTATCTTACTTCATGCAAAGCTCAGGGAGCCAAGGTTCAAGCTGGATGCCAGGAAGTCCTTCCTGACATCGGTGAGGGTGTTCAAGGACAGGCTGGACATGTCCATGGTGGGCATGTCATGAGTGCAGCCGACTGGAGCCAGGGGTCAGACTAGATGGCCCAGGAGACCCCTTTTGACTTACTCTGTTTCTACGTTTTTAAACTATTTGGTTGTTATTTTTTTAAAAAAGGAAGAGAAAGGAGGAAAGGGCTTGCTGGATAGTCCAAATTGCAGCACAAGCTCAGCAAGCTGGATGGACGGAGGTGGAATTTGGGGGGGGGATTTGAACCCCAGCTGAGCTCTTCTGTGTTTCCTCCCTCCCCCGAAGTCCCTGCAGTCTTTCTCGGTTGCCGATTCCCGGCTGAAAACCCGTACCAGCATCCTGATCAATGCCCTGGGAAGCAACGCCTGCCTGACCAAAGTGGACCTGAGTGGGAACTGCATGGAGGACATCGGGGCGAAGATGCTCTCCAAAGCGCTGCAGATCAACAGCACACTGAGGTGGGAGAGCTGCGTGTGGCCGCGGGAGCCACCCGGCCGCTTGCCCAGCATCGAGAGCTCTTGCAGGATGCGTCTCATGTGCCGCACAGAGGGGAGGGGAGCTCTTGCCAGTACGGGGCGTAAGGAAAGCCCCTTTCTGCCTTCCAGAAGTATTTCTTGGGACAGAAACAACACCACGGCGCAGGGCTTCCAGGACATCGCCCGGGCCTTGGAGAAGTGAGTGGCTTACAGAGCGGCCCTGCGTGAGTTTAGACGTCAGGGGGCCTACCCCCCCCACACACACCCAGCCACAAACCTACACAGAACTGCACCCTTATTTAACCGTTCAAAGTCTGTCCTGCCTTTCCACCCCAAAATGGCTGTCGAGGTGCTAGCGATACCTTTTAAAAGGCCCTTTTGCCCAACTAAAACGTTAGCACGATCCGCTGATGCTCGCCTGGCACCCCGGGAATATTTATTTATTTATTTAAAACATTTCTATGCTGCCCCCATCGCAACAAAGCCTCGGGGTGGCTCACAAAGAATACATAAAAACATACATAAATAATAATATAACAATTAAAAAAAAATATCCCGCCTGCCCTTGTGAACGGGAGAGGCCGCCTTGGTGCTGAGGCGGGGAGGTAGGCCCTAGCCTTCTGTGGCACCCCACGGCCCCCACCGTGGCACCCCACGGCACCTCCGTTGGGGGAACAGCCGGTGGGCGAAGGGCAAGCCCCCGCTCCCTCCTGCCCGGGGCTGCAGGGGACCCCCCCGGGGCTGCCATAGGGTGCCTCGGTGCATGCCGGGCCCCTGGGGGCCCTGTGAGGCCCACTCCTCACGCCCACCCTCTCCCGCAGCAACTACACCCTCAAATTCATGGCCTTCCCCATGAGCGACATCACGGCGGCCCACCGCAACGCGCCCGAGCGGACGGACGAGGCGTGGCAAAGGGTGAGTCCGGCCCGCGAGTCGCGCTGCCCCCGGGGCCGGCCAGGCTGGCCCTTCCATCACAGCCCCGTCTCTCCCTCTCCCGCTGCGCCTCAGATCCAGTGGTGCCTCCTCAGGAACAACCACTCGCAGAAGTTCCCCCAGGAGCAAGCCTTCCGCCTCCACCAGGGGATCGTCACCAATAGCGCCGAGCAAGTAAACGTTCCCGTCTCCCTGTTCGACCCACCCCTGCCCTCCCGTCGCGGCGCCGTGGGGCCCTGGGAGAGCCACCCTCTGCCACAGGGCTGGCCCGGGCATCCTCCAGGTGGGGGGCGCCCCCTTGGTGGCCGGGGTGGCGAACCGCGAGGGGGGGGGCGCCCAGGAGCTCATGGCCCGGATTCTGCCCTCCCCAGATGATGAGCCGTCTGTGTGTGCGGGTCCAGGAGGAGGTGCAGGCGCTGCGCTCCTGCTCGGTGGACACCATCCAGGAGGAGGTGCTGTACGCCCGGGAACTCATGAAGGAGGCCAAGAATTCACGGGCGGTGAGATCCTGCGCCAGAAACTCCAGCCGTCCCCGGATGCCCTCTGCTTTGGAGCCGAGAGCCCGCTCGGAATGTGCCCTGGATCGGTTTCCGCGTCCCTGGCGGGCAGCTGTGCCCCCCCGAGGAGGGACTCGGCCTGGCTGCTTTGCCTGGCAGCGCTGAGCTTCAGTGCCTTCTCCGTGCGAGGAAAGCCGCCAGCACGGGTTGCGGCCCGCTCCCCACGGCAAGGGAATGGAAAAGAGTGCTTCGGTGCATATGCAGAGGGCTCCTTCCTCTCCTCCGAGCAATCTCTTCCCATCTCTAGCCCAGCAACCCCAGCCTAGACTTAGAACCTCTCTTTTCACAGGTACAAAGCTCAGCCTAGATACAATTTGAACGAAGTGATTCAGAAACCTTCCCTACCCCGCCATTTTGGATTGGATCCATGGCTCTGGGGAAGGCTGCTTTTCTAAAACACAAGAGACCCGGCCAGTCTAAAACATGTTTTATTTTTATTGATGTATTTCCGGCAAGGAGCCGCAGGGACCTTACAAAGCCCTCCTCTTTTCCATCTTACCCTCACAACAACCCTGTGAGGTAGGCTAGGCTGGAAATCAGTCAGCCAGGGAGCGTCAGAATGGCCGGGAGGTGACCCGAACTCAGGTCCGCCAAGCTCTGCAGACCTGTTCATTTTGGCGCATGCTTGGCACGGCGTTCCAACGAAGCCCCCTCTCGGCTCCCTCTCTGTCCCGCAGCTCTTTCCCAGCCTGTATGAGCTTGGGCACATTTTGGCAAGCGACGGGCCGGTTCGGCACAGGCTGGAGTCCGTGGCCAGCGAAGTGTCCAAAGCCGTGGACAAGGAGCTGCAGGTAACGTGCAGAGATGCCGGCATTTCCTTCCACCCCAGAATCGGGTTTGTTCTCAGCCGTCTGGTTCCCAGCACTGAGCACAGAGGGGCTTTGGTTGTCGCTGGCCGGAACCAAGCAGGATGCGGGACGGCAGGATGTGTGCAGAAGCGGGGCCTGGGCCCCGTGGGGAGCACGCCAGCAGCGTCTGTGGCCCTCGAGCCCCGCAAGGCTCTTCTCTGGGGTGACCGGGCCGCTTCCCTGCCGCAGGTGATCCTCGAATCGATGGTCGCCCTGACTCAGGAGCTGTGCCCGCAGGCCGTGCAGGCCGCCGAAGAGCGCAACAAGATGCTGGCCGCCGTCTCGGAGCGCGTCACGGTGCCCCGAAACTTCGTGCGGGCGGCGCTCCTGGAACAGGCCGGCCAGGATATTCAGAACAAGCTGAAGTGAGCGAGGATAAGGAAGGCCCGAGGGAGGGAGACGGCCGCGGGGAGCACGCCCTGCGTGGGGTGGGTCAGACGGGGTGACGCTCGCTTGTGGGGAGGCCTCAGGGGAGGGGGCGGCCACGGGCACGCCAAGGTGGCCGGCTTCTGACGCTCTTCGCCTCCGGCCTCTCCCCAGCGAGGTGAAGCTCTCCGTGGTGACCTACCTGACGAACACAATCGTGGAAGAGCTGCTGCAGGAGTTGTACCAGGCTCATAAGAACCTGGTGAGAGCCCCCCAAAATTCTCCTGACCCCCATGCTGCTGAGGCTTCACACAGTCCCCCCAGCTCTGGTGTTCTCGCCTCCATCGCTGCAGGAGCCTCATCTGCTCCTCAGCTCCGGCCCCCATGGGCTGCCCTCTAATGCCACCTCTGGGGGGCAGCTCTGCAGAGAAGTTTCAGGGGTGAATTCCGCTCCACGGAGCCCCGAGGCGGCCATGGCGGGACCCTCGCAAACCTCTCTCAGGCCCACACGGCCCTCGACTGAGGGCCCATCTCCCTCCCGACCGCAGGCACAACATATCACCCACCTCCGCCGCCTTTCCGAGGGGCAGAACAACGGCGGCCCGCTGGAGCAGCTGGGGAAGGCCCGGCTGCGTGACCACGAGGAAACCACGGACGACGAGCTCGGCTCCAGCATCGTAAGCACCTGTGGGTTGCCACGGGGACAGCGCGCCTGCAGGCCCCCGTGGACTCACCTGGCTTCTCCCCGCACAGGACACCATGGCCATCAAGCGGCGCAAGAACTGCCGGCGGATCCGGCCCGCCTCTGCCTTCATCAGTGAGTGTCCAACCCGCCCTGTCTTTCTGCCCCCCTTCCCACCTCTTGGATGCTCCATTGCAGCTGCTTCGGCCGTCTCCAAGCCCACCTTTGCAGGTGCACACGATCCAGCCAGTTGCGTTACTGTTCCTGTACGTCGAGGCTGATCAAACATTCGGCCTGAGGAACCGGTTCCGTTTCAGGGCAGCTCTCGGACCGCATTCCAAGGGCAGGCACAGAGCGTGGCCGGACGGACCCGCATATCTTGATGCAAAGCTCTTGCAGGCTTGGGAGGGACCACTCCACCATGTGAAATGGGGGGAAGCTGCACCAAAGCCAGGAAACCCCCAAAGATGGAGGGGGTCCGGGAAAAGCTGGCAGGGGCAGAGCAACCCGGAGATGCCTGGAAGGCCATGCTGGGTCCCCGGACTGGCCAGGTGCGGCCCTCCGCCTCGAGCTCTCTAGGGTGTCCACAATCCGTAGCAAAAGTCCATCCTAAAAAGCCTTTGCAAGTTCAGCCCTGGGAAGGCCCATTGTCACTCTTATTTATTATTTATTAAAAGCTTTTCTATCCCGTCCCCTACAAACATCTCAGGACGGCTTGCAGTAAATAAGCAGAATAAAACAAAACCCATAGCATCCGGCCATTAATATACTAAAACCCCAGTTAAAATCAATTAAACATTAAAATAACAGGAAAATAAGAAGGGTTTCCCCTGACGCTGAAAAGAATATAAGGTGGGTGCCAGGTGACCCTCTCTGGGGAGCGGATTCCGGAGTCAGGGCCACTGCAGAGAAGGCCCTTCTCCGGGTAGCCGCCCTCCTATGCAATCTCCTTCAAGGAGGGCTCCCGGAGCAGGATCTTCACCTCAGATCTCATGGGGCAGGAGGGCTTATAGGGAAGAAGGCGCTCCTTCAAGTATCCCAGACCCAAACTGAGCTTGCTTCCCCCACACCCGAAGGTCCCTCTGGGTGCACCCCTTCCTTCCCTCCAGCGAGGGTCCAGGGCTTGCTTTCTCTTGCAGGTGGCTCAGAACAAGATGGCGACCTGGGCGCCCCCCTGGGCTGGATATCCTTGGCCGACGGCAGCCATTATTCCCACTCCCACAGCGCGTCCTTTGAGGGGCTCTCGGAGCTGCCGACGGAGGGCAGCCGGCTGGAGCACCGCACCCGCGGCAGGCCCCGTCCTCCACGCAGCGCCCTGCACGGCGGTTTCCGCTCCCACGTGAGTCTGCGGCGCGCTGGCGTGGGTCCCCGGGGGTCACCTCTCTCCTCCCCACACCTTCCTCGGACTCCTCAGCTCATTTTTCCTGTGGGACCATCCGCCAAGTTTCTCTTCCCTCCTTCGGCCTTTTTGCCTTGGGACCAAGTTTGGGAGCCTTTTGCAATGGCATTGAAAGAGCAGGAAGAGGAACGGGGGAACGCCGGATGGGGGAGTAGCCAAAACCCGCCAGCGTGGAGAGCCAGTGCGGCCTAGTGGTCAGAGTGCCGGGTTGGGGCCTGAGAGATCCAGGTTCTAGTCCTCTCGCTCACTGGGTGAGCTCGGGCCAGTCACTGACACTCAGCCTAGCCTCCCTCGCAGGGCTGTTGTGAAGATGAAGGTGAGAAATAAGCAGCCCTGAATTCCTCACAAGGAAAGGGCTGGATACAAAACTAGATGGAAGATTGTCCTTTGACTCGGGAAGCCGTAGCTGCGTTGTCTCATTGCCGTAACCATCCGTGCTCGATGATTCTTGATGTCTTTAAGAGGGGCTGTAGGCCAAAACATCTGGAAGGCCAAAACACCTGGAAGGCCCAACTTGCCCACTGCAGGTCCAGAGAAGAAACGAAGAGGGGAAACGTGTGGGGGAAATTAATATCCCTCTCTCTGTTCCCCTCCAGAACCGAATCCTGGGGTCTGTCGACAGCAAAGAGCAGGAGAACGGCCTGGGGCCGCGGCTGGACGAGGGCCTGGATGAATTTTTCAACAGAAGGGTGCTTGCCGACAACACGAGGTAAGGTGGGGTGCCCCAGGTGGTCGTCCTTTAGGTGGAGCCGGTTGCTTTGAGACCCGGGGCAGCTTCAGGCAGACGTTCCTGGAGCACACGGCTGGGAGGTGTTCTTCCGCACTTTTCCTTCCTAACTGATCCTTCTGTGGAAAGAAAAACGGGACAGAAGAAGCAGTCGGAAAACACGGGAAGGTAAAGCACGATTGTTCTGGGGATGCGGTTACAAATTCTCCTCGTTCTGTGCCGTCAGTTGTCCCATGAACGGACTTCCGCAGCAGCCCTTCTCAGATCGTGACTGGGGCTTCCTTGATGGACTCAAACCATCTCTCACTTGCATTCCTTTCGTTTGCCTTTCTGTGGGTCCCAGGTGTTTCTGTGGGTCCCAGAAGTTCTCCCCTAGCACCAGGTGTTGAAGGCACCTATTTTCTTCCTGGTAGCTTTTGTCCCTCTCACACCCCTCTGTCTTGATGGGGGATGCAGGGACGGGAAATATCCCTACACTATACCGTATTTTCTGACTCTTACGCCGCAAACATAACATTCTGTGACTGAGATGGTGAAGGCAGGCAGAAGGCTTTGCCGGCTCTGGCCCGGGGGGGGGGGGGGGGGGGTCTCCGTCCTTCCTTAGCCACAGCCGGGGAGCCGTTGAGGGGGGGACACGGTCCTCTCGCTCAGCCCATCCGCCTCATCCCGCCCACAGCTATCCTCGGACGCCGAAGAGTTGTGGGGTGCGGCCCGGCCCCAGCGACTCCCTGCCCGCCCTGCAGAAGAAGCGGAGGAAGGGCCTTTTCCACTTTCGTAGGTACCGCAGCATCAAGGGGGAGCGAGACCCTGAGCACCTGCCCCCGAGCCCTCCCCCACCCCCGGTGGGGGGCTGGGAGGAGCAGAGGACCCCACTGCGCCCCGCTGCTGGCCTGGAGGAGGAGAGGAAGCGGGGGCAGGACCTCGTGGGGACCGTCGTGCTCCCCCCAGGAATCGGACCCCTGGCCCCGGGAAGCGGGGTGAAGGGCCTGCCCGGCAGGACAAGACAGGTAAGGGAGGCCTTGATCCGTGGGGTGACGCCAAGCGGGGAGGGGCTGCCCGGAGGCCCCTCGTTCTTAACGCCCCTTCCCCCCACGGCCAGGGTCCCAGTCCCGACTCCGAGCGGGCCGAATCCGACCCCAAGGGGACGGAGCTCTTGCAGCCTTTGCAGGTCCAAGGTGTGCCCTTACCTGGAATGGGACGTGCCAAGGGGTGGAGCCTGGATGCTAAGCTGGAGGTAATTGGTGGGGGGCAGGGACGGGGGCGGGGCTACGGGGGCCACGGGCCCCCGCGAGCCGTTTCTTCTGGGAATTCTCACCTGCCTCAGAGCGTGGACCTGGAGCGAGGAGGGAGTATGCGGGACCGGCAGCGCAGGCGATCCTCGGATGACTCAGGTGCGGGGCGCCCCTGACCCACAGCCGCTCCCCCTCCCTCCCACCTTCCTACCCCCGGGGCCCCCTCCACCACCTTATTTTGAAGCCCCAAACCAGAGCAGAGTTTGCACTGGTCCCAGGACAGAATTAATCCCCTGTTCTGACTGTGTTGCCCATTTCGTGTTGGTGTTTGCAATCTGGGGCATTGTAAAAATTGCCTTTTCAGATGGCGCAGTCCTTCCCAAGGGAAAGAAACCCTTCAGTTGTGTGGGAGTGCAAGCCCCATCCTTCCAGCAAGAGTGGGAGTTGCAGTCCTACACTCAGGAGAGTCCTGGGTGGAAGAAGGCCGACGTAGGGCATGGCCCGGGCACCCCAAGCACTTTAGGGATCAATCCTTTGTGCATTGGATCCTGCTGGGTGTTATCGGATCTTTTTCTCTCTGGGCATGTGTAGAGTGCCTCTTTAAAATCCCACTGATTTCAGTGGGAGACTGAAGTGCATGATTTAATTACAGTGGGAATGTAAGGGTGCATATATCTGGCCAAATGACGCTTTTAGATTTTATTTCTTTTTTCAAGTGAAAACAATCTAGTTTAATGTTTACTTACCAAACACAATGTTTTAGACTCTCTTTCTCCCTTTTCCCAAAAAACAAGAGCACCCATAACTGAGAATGTTCTAAACAGGACAATTAGGAGCATCCAATCTTTAGAAAAAAATCTGTGAGTGAATTTAAAGTTTGGAGAAGATTGAGAGCCATATCCTAAACGGGTTGACCCAGATTGTATTAGTGGGAGAGCTGGCACATTAATTTATTTCTCTAAGGCATTTTTGCCTCATTCCTCAGCCCAAATGACTCTCAGAGTGGCTTACATTTAATCCATAAAACAAGCCTGGCTTTGCCTGCCGAGGTGCAGTTTAAAAAGTCACAGCAGGCAAGGAAAGGGAGATGGGGAAGGTGGAGGAAAGAAGTAGTCTTTTGGAAGGGCTACCGGGTTGGCCCACGGTTCTCCCTTTTCTTTGCCCAAGTAAAGGCTGCTGGGGAGATGCCAACACGTGCCTGCGGAACCAGTCCTGCCTCAGCCTTGAATTTTTGTGGGTAGCCTCTGTGGTCCCAACCTCATCTGTGAAATGGGCACACTGTGGACTTGGCAGGGCAAACATGTGCTCCCTTCTTTGTTTTTCGACCGCACAGGACAAGGGGGATGGAGACCCCACCCCCCACTGCAGAGTACGAAGCCGAGCTTTGCCACCATTCGAAGGGCGGAAGCCAGCTGGGACATAGGTGAGTATGTAGGCGGAAAATGAGAGGCATTTCCTCCTGTGGCAGCCTCTCAAAGAGGCTAGAAAGGTTTGAGGTGGAGGACTGATCTGTTGGCACCAGACACACATAATTCAGGATTCCTTGAGAGTCGTACTTCTGGGTTTGGGGGCCTGGAATGCCTGCTTCAAATGAGAGATGTTAGATAAATTGGGATCCACTTGATCTGGATCAGGCTGGTTTTTCAAACCGCTGGGCTGTTTTTTCCCTGTGTGTGGGGGAGGGGGGAGATTTGCACTAATTCCTATTACTGTTAACATGCTCTTCCACCCCCGTGGTAACCCGCATTCATTCATGCAGCATAGCTGTAATTTACCTTAACGAATGCAGCATAAGTGCGGATGGGAATTAATACAAGCACACAGAAATTCTGGTTTTAAAAAGCCCATTCTGGCCACTGGCCGATGGTGGAATGAAAGTGTGTGAGAACGTGCAAGACACAGAATGAACTTGACAACGTTGGTGCATCGCCGCTTCAGAGATGACGCCCTGGCATCTCAAATTAAGAGGAATAATTCAGCTTTGGCCCACCTGTCTGGCACGCTACAGCTTCCCACCCCAACAACCTTCTTTTCCTCTGCTTACCTGACACAAACATTTAAATTAAATTAAATTTTACATTGCATTACATTATATTATATTATATTATATTATATTATATTATATTATATTATATTAAATTAAATTAAATTTCTATACTGCCTTAAAGGGCTCTCAGGGTGGTTTGCAAAATATATTAATGCAATATACTAAATGCAATGTAAAACAAGGTAGAAGAGTTCAAGACAAAATCAAAACGGCAGCATGAGGCAATGAATACAACAATTTACTGGATTTATAAACCTCCTAGAGCGATGCAAAGGACTAATTGATGGCGGACCCTGTGCCAGTCCAGCACAGCGGCTTGTACAGGCTGGGAACTTTGGCAGAAAGCAGGACAACTGCACCTTTCCCAGCCCGAGAGCCAAATAACACTCTGGGGGACGCTCTTGGTGCAGGCGGATGTTCCACCGGGCCAGCCAGATAGGCCACCCCTGTAGGCGATGGGGGCCCGTTAAGGCCTGGCATCTCCACCTGTTTCTGGATCCCTTCTCTTGCTCTCCCGTAGCTGAAGAAAGCTCGCCCCGGGAGAGCCGAGGCAAGGAGCCCCTCCAGGACCCCCCCTCGGAAGAAAGGCAGAGCAGGCTGGAAGAGAGGGGGGCCGTCACCCCTACGCTGCCCCCTGAGAAGGACATGGGGATGGTGCCCACCAAGGCAAGAACATCGGACTTGGGGAGTCCAGGGGGTGGCATGTAGGGACGGGATGGGGTCACAGGGAGCTTGTTCCACCTGGGAAGGGGGCTTTGCACCCCCCAAAATACTCCTCCCAACAACTGGGCTGGTTCCAGTAGCAGAGAGAGACCCCTGGGGGGGGGACAGTTCTCCCTAGGTGGGCAAGGTGATGTGCACAGAATCCCTTTCCGCAGGACGGGGGGGGCGGGTGAGTGCATCCCCAGCTCCGGAGGGCCGCAGGCCTTCTTGGCAACTCCTCCCCCCCCTTCACACGCCTGCCCCCCTTCTCCCCTTGCAGCAATTCAGGGATCCCTCATCCATCCCGTCACGGCCTCCCAAACCGGTCGCCCTCCCCCGGGGCCGGAAGCCCCCCAGCCAGCCCGAGCGCAGCCGGAGCAACGAGGAAGCCGGTGGGGCAGGAGGGGTCACCCCGGAAGACACAGGTACGTCCCCCTGGAGCCCAACCCCAGGCAGACCGCAGTGGGGCGCTTGCCCCACGCCAGTCCTGCAGGACTTTTCCAGCATCCCCTATTTGGCCACACAGCTTCCGGGGGGGCGTGGCGGGAGGGGGCGGTCAGTGGGCAGCGGCTGGTAGATTAAAGCATGAAAATGGCAAAATAGGAGTGAGACATCAGTGCCATTGTTTGTTTGAAGCCGTGATCCTCTCCCCTCCTCACGGAGCTGGCCCAGGGCAGGCGCTGGCGGCAGCAATAAAAGAACAGTCCCACGGTGGAGTTCAGTTAAAAGCCTCTGAAAGCAAAATTGTTGAAAGAAACCGGCAAATGCTCTTCCTGGAACTCTCTGGGAGCAAATTTTAGAGATGAGGAGCCACCACCAAGTAGCCCCTTCTTCAATCAATCGGTCAATCAATCGATTCTTTATTCGGTCATTGACCAGCCAATAAATTAAACACAAAATTACAATTAGTTAAAATAAGAAAAATACAGTACTGATAAAATTACAATAATTAAGAAAATAAAAGCATTCTGGTAGAACCATTTAGGGTTAATTCTACTGCCCGCTGCACCGACTACCAAACAGTATTTGGCCGTAGTCAAGGAGATGAAATCGGACTGATTGGATAAAAGCAACCAGGAGTAACCAGGATATTTAGAAAGGAGTGGGGATAACAGTTCCTGGCGAGCGCCTGCATAGAGAGGGCAGTAACGCCCCTTCGTCCTATTCTTCCTGGTCCAGGGCATGTCCCCAAAATAGGACCCCCAGGCCAAGACCGGAGCAAATATCTGAGGCTCTGGGTGCGAATCCGGCCACAGGGCACCTTCTCCCCATCCTGTTCTCCCACTGGTGCTGGCTCTCTCTGCGGGGGAGATCCTGCAGGGCTTTCTGACCCCCCCCCCCATTTTCCTCCCAGGGGAGCCCGAGGTGGGGAGGAAGGCAGCCCCCCTCAAACCAAAGAGGACGCGGCGAGCACAGTCCTGCGACAAGCTGGAGTCCGATCGGAGCCGAAACCCGGGCGCTGGAGGTGAAGCGCACGCGCCCCGCATCTGGGGTTGCTGAGGGGCGACCGGGGTGCCAGGGGGATGTCCTGGCGCTTGGGCCTGCTCCGCACTTTCGGCTGGTGAAGTTTTAAGGGAGCTGCCATCCTAGGAAGCCATGCCCAGGAATCCCAGCGTGGGGTGGACTAGGAAGGGCAAGTCGCTCTGCATGTTCTCAGAGAGCCTCTCTTCCCCTTTAGCCCCAGGCTTAGTGCAAAAGTCTTGGCCAGGAGCCCGAGACAAAGAAGGATCGGGGCGGGGGCTGCCCTGGATTGGGTCCCCAGGCAGAGCGGGTTGGGGGGCTCCAACCCTGGAAGGGTCAGCGGCGCTGCAGTGGTGGGGATTTCGGGGGGGGTGGGGGGCACGGCTGGTCCTGGGAAGCAGCTCTCCCTGCTTGCCTTGTGTGCATGAACTCCTCACTGGGCACTTTCGAAAGGTACCCATCAAGGTGTGGAGCCCATCCCTGCCGCACCCGGCCCCGTGGCTAACCTCCTTCTGTTTCTCCCTCTTTCCTTCACGGCCCCCCCTGCACCCCCAGGCGCCAGAGACACGCCCCTGCCTGACCCCCCTCCTGCCCCCCCTGAGTGCAACCCGCCCAGCTGGAAACCTCGCCCCGCTGTCACCCACCCTCTCCTCCCAACGGACCCCACCGCGGGTAGGTATGGGCGCCCTCCTTTGCCCGCTGTGGGACGACAGGCGATTCACACATGCTTTTCCCCCCAACCCCCCCCATCTCCCCCCTTTACAGCTCCCTCTCTCTTTAGGAACACCCGAATCTGGGACAGCGTGATGGACAGGCGCTCCCTTGATGTTCTGGCTGCTGGAAGCTGCAAGGTCTTCTCATCTTCCGGCAGGAAGAGCGAGGGGACCCGGGAGCTATGAGGGGAGCGAGGAAGAGGCATGGGGAACGCCCCCCAACAGCTCTCCCTGCCACGGAGAGGGGGCAGCCCCCCGCCCCGCACAAGCCGGCCGGCCGGGGACAGCCAGGTCTCCCCTGCCGCTCCCCCCGACCTGTCCCACCCCCCCGTTTGCGCCTGTTCTCTTTCCTCGCTTCTGGGTCGGACCCACCGCTGTGCCCGAGAGGGACCTGCCACCCCCCTTCTCAGCCAGGGTGGTGAGATAAAAGCCACAGTGGATTCCCCCTCCCTTTGCCCAACATACTTGGGGTGCGGAGACTGACCAAAACACACCTCTCTGGAAGAGGGACCCCAAGGACGCCTTGGTCTGCCCCCCTGCTCTGTCTCGCCATCCTCAGCCCTTCCTCCCCACGGCCCCCACGGCTGCCTTTCCTGCATTTCACCCTCCTTCCCTTCCTCCATTCTCACCGTTCTATTTTCAGCTTGTACAAAAGAAAAGAGAATCGTAATAAATTATATATGGAAATTAAAAAACAAAGCAAAACAGCAGCTGTCGGGGACTTCATGGTGTGGGCCCCTCTTGGGCGCTTCCTGACGGGAGCCACCTTGTGGGGGCGGAGCAGCACTTTCCGTTCCTGGAACACAGAGAGATTATGTATGACTGTTCGGATTCAAAATCCCGAAATCTGCCAGAAAGGCTGCTGGGGCAGTTTCCCACAAATCCCATTCACCCAGGCAGTTCCTGTCCCAGGCCTACAACCTGAAGACACGACAGGTGAGGGCAAAGGGATGCGGAGGGCAGAGGAAAAGAGTAGATTCGTTCTGGGAAGGTTTGATAAATCAAGTTGATTTTCTTTGTCACTGGATGCCAGTGAAAAGGGCCAGGGGGGCTCCAAGCCTGGTGTTCAGAGCACGACGACCCTTCAGAGCAGATCTTCCAGAAGTCCATTTAGTCCCAGTGAATTACTCTCTCCTAACCCTGACATGGGTTCTTGCCCAAGGGAAAGAAGCCTTCTTGCTAGCATAGGGCACCTTCCCCAACCTTGCACCCTCCATAGGTCAGACTGCAATTCCCATGATGCTGCCACGAGTCACTTGCAAGAAAGGGTGAGGATGAAAATGTGATTCACTAGTACAGGAAGAAGAGCTCAGTTGGGGAACATGGGCTTCGTGCTCAGAAGGTCCCGCAGTTCAGTTTTTATGGGATTTCTGTCTTCAGCGAAGGGCAATTTGGACTGAAGAGGCCCCCTATCTACCCCAGTTGGGGTAGATCAAACAGATGCGCCATGACCCAACTTGGGACTGGCAGCTGCGAATTCTCGGGGCCAAAACTTGGCTGAGTTTTGAGTCGACTTGGATCTTGCCAAGAGATGAGCCCAGGCAGACCCTAAACAAACCCCCCCAAAAGAGAAATTAATCCGCCGGATTCATGTGGCTGCGCTATTCGCAAATGGCCAGCAGGTGGCGCCAGGGATGCTGTTGGGAGGAAGAAATGCCGCTCCTGAAGGGCAGCCAGAGAAGCAGGACTGTCCTGGGCGCTGGATTTATTCTCCCTCTCCTCTCTCTGTTTCTCTGGCGCTGCTCTTCTGCGTCCTTTCCAAGATCTTTAGTCTCCTGTTTCCCGTTTGCTTTCTCATCTTCAAAGGCTCCGGGTCCTGCAAACACGCCGAACCCGCTATTGTTCTTTTCTGCAAATTAATCCGTCGTCTAATTCAAACCAGTAGAAAAAAATGCTAATTCTTCTCCTAAGAGCCACCTTGGGGCGGGGAGGGGGAGAGTTGTACCGGCGAGGTAATCTTCCCTCACAGGCTGCTCTTCCTCTTGAAATTTGCCCTGCTTAATCAAGGGCGTAAGTCCCTACATGTTCAGCTGGAGGGGAGGCCTACAACTCCCAGCATGCCCCAGTCAGTAGAGCTACCTAGGGCATGCTGGGAGTTACTTGCCTTTTTCTTTAAACGTGCTTAGACTTGTGCTTTAAGTTGAGGGGGAGAAACTTCCCGGTGGGTGTCGTGTGAGGCAGCTCTGGGGCTCTGAGAAATCGGTGCTGCAGCCCCATTTTCCCAGCTTAGGAATCAGTGCTGCAGCTTTATCCCCTTCCAACCTTGTTTCTTTCTCTTTTCCAAAAACACCTGTCTCCGTGCTTCAGGTGAGTTCCATCAGGTTTTAGGGTCCCAAGGTATGCAGGACTTTATAAGTTAAAACGCGTGCCCTGGCTTGGGAGCTGGGGGTGATGGGAGTTGTTGGCCAAACTACCTGGAAAGGTACAACTCCCCCCTGCCCCCGGGTTGAGCCACAGGCTGAATAAGTTGGACCCCCTTCTCAAGTTTTCACAAGCAGAAAACGGGGTGGCTCTGGCACCTCCAACTGTTGTTGAAGAACTGTCGTTGCTCAAATCCTCTCCAAGGATCATTGCCCCGCTGGATCGGATCCTACATTCCGCCTTCCCTATGCTGTACTCGGTATTTTATGGCAGTGTCGCCTCCAGTCCCCGCTGGCTTAAAAAGCCAGGGGGCCGTTCGTGCTGCCGGAGAAAGACAAGCTCAGAAAACCGCAATTTGCCTCACGAGAGGCGATGGGATTGCAAGAGATGCGGGCAGCTGCGGGGCGTGGGAGCCACAAGCTGTGCGCCCCACGGCCTTCCAGCAAGAGGCAGGACGGATCCTGCTGCGAGAGAGACCCCCAAAGTGGGGGGCGAACCCTGAAGCACAACAGCAGCAGCAAGTCCAACCCGCGAAGCACCGCAGGGGTGCACTGGGCCACGCACCCTCCCTCCGGACCACCTCGTGCGCCATTTCCCAGGCTTTTGTGCAGGAGAGGCGTTTTACGGCCTGCCTCTTCCTCCTCCACTTCCACACTGAGATGAGACCCTCAAAAGCTTCTCTGAAATCAGACCCAACTTTCCAGCCAGAAGGGTCCAATCTCCCTCTTCAAATTTCATTTTTTTATTAGATGTATAGCCCACTTTTTTATTTTTTAAAGAACTCAAAGCAGCTTGTGTCATTCTCCTACTTTCAGTCTTATCCTCACAACAACAACCCTGTGAGGTAGGCTGGGTTGAGAGGCTGTGACTGGCCCAAAGCCGCCCAGACGGCTCCATGGCTGGCTGAGCAGGGACCAGAACCCAGATTGCCTGAGTTCCATTCCCATATTCTTAACCACTAGGCCACACTGTCTCTCTTCAAGGTGACTTCATGCCCAAAACCCCCGGCCAATGTAGGGGCCAGGAAACTAAGATTCTGATTCTGACTTCTTCAGGGCTGAACAGAGCACAAGCCTTCGGGGACAAAAACTGTCTGAGCTTCTGCCCACACAGGTCACCCCATAATTACAATGTGCCAGTGTAATTTGCATTGGATTTCAGAGGTCCTGAGCTCAGGTTGGATCCCGCCACTTCCCCAGGACTTCCCAAAGCTCTGACACCTTTCCTGCTCCTACATCTCTTTCAAGAGCCCACTCCAAATCCCAGAAATTAGAATCATTTAGGAAAAGCTGCCCATGTGGCTTCGGAAGTTCCTTGGTCATCATGAGATCTAGAAACTTGCTTGAAAAACAACACAAATTGCCAACATTCCGAGGGTGTTATTTTGCCGTCCCTCTTTGGGGTCAATTTGGAACCCATGATGTGCTGTCTTTGGGCATGAGGGGCTCTCACCTGGTCTTCCTGCGCAAGTCTTGGCCCTCCATGGCTTCTCAGTGGCCACGCCCCTTCCCATGACCCCACCCCCTCCCATGAACACAAGTTCCTAACTTTGGGGGCATTTCCCCCCATTCTAAATTTCTAAATGGCCTCAGTGCCTCTCCCTCAGTTGCATAGCCGGAAGTGTGGCTTCTAGATCAAGAGAGGCATTACTACCACTGTATGCGACTCTGGTGCGCCCGTAACTGGAGAATTGTGCTCAGTTTTGGGCCCCCCATTACAGGAAGGATATAGCCAGGTTGGAGTCAGTGCAGCGAAGGGCCACAAGGCTGGTGGCCGGTTTGCAGGGGATGCCGTATGAGGCGAGACTGAGGGAACTGGGTCTCTTCAGCCTGGAGAAGAAGAGACTCAGGGGGGATCTGTTGGCGACACTCAGGTATGTGAGGGGGTGTCACACGGAGGTGGGTAGAGACCTGTTCTCCCCTGCAGAGGAAGGCAGGACGCACTCCAACGGAGCAAAGCTCAGGGAGCCAAGGTTCCGTTTGGATGCCAGGAAGCACTTCCTGACAGTCAGGACCCCAGGGGTGTGGACCGGGCTTCCCCGGGAGGTGGTTGAGGCCCCATCGGTGAGGGTGTTCAAGGACACGCTGGACGTGCACATGGTGGGCGTGTCGTGAGCAGAGCCGGCTGGTGCCAGAGGTCAGACTAGATGGCCCGGAAGTCCCCTTCTGACTAGCTCTGCTTCTATGTTACCCACTGTCAAGAAAAGCTTTATTATTATTATTAAACTATCAGTGAAAAATTTGGGCCCGCCCCTTCTGCCTTTAGCCCCGCCCACCCATGGAATGTGGCCCCGGAATGTCTCTAAAGTGGGCCCACACCGCTGTGCCACGGTCTATGGAGGAGCACCACACCCCCAAAGTGTATGCCCCAGAACCCATTTCTGCGTTTTTCTTGCTCCCCACCGGCTGGGCCTGCATCTCTCTGCCCCCCTTGGGCTCCACACAGAGCCCTCTGGCTAGGGCAGGCTACAGATAGCCTCCCATGCAGCAAGGAGGAAGCGGATCAAAGCATGATTTCCACCAGCAGCCCCCAGAAATTCCCAGGGAGCCCCAAACGGCAAATCTCCGCCTATCCTCTCTTGGCATCACCAGCTGGTTTTCAGGGGTAGACTTCCGCTGTAGCTGGAGGTTTGAAGGACGGCTTGGATCCAGATGGAGGGGGAGCTAGGATCCTAACCAATGGGATAAGTCAGTCCCGAGGCAGCCCTTTAAAAAAATTAAGGTAATTTTTAAAACGTAAAATACAATCAAAAGAACAACACACAATAAAAATAACGCATAACAACGTTAAACATGCAATAAAAATAAAATGAAAAAACCCCCTGCGCATCCCACCACGGGGCGCGTCGGATGCGCGTTCAAAGCCCTGCCAGCAGTTCTTTCGAAAAGCGCTGCTGAAGTTAATTCGGGTCGAGGCACGAGTCCCGGCAGCGCAGCGCAGCGCAGCGCGGCTCCAAGGGCTTCACGCGTGCGGCAGACCGCGGCTTTCCGGCGGCCGCCGCCCCCCGGCCCGGTGGCTCCGGGGCAACGGAGCCGCGCGGGGACGCCCGGAAGGGCTTGCCCAGCTCCCGGCGCCTCCGCCGCCCGCCCCCCGCGTCCGTGGGGGAGGCGATCCGGCCCCGCATCGCCTTTGGCACGGCGTGCGCTGCGCCTTCCCCGCGAGGGCGCGGCCGGCCGGGCCTCTGGGCGCTCCCCCCGCGTCCCGCCACGCGTGGCTCGCCCCCCCCCGGGCGCGCGCGTGGCGGCTCCCCCTCCCGTGCACTGCGGAGTCTGGCGAGGGGGAGGAGCCCGGGCGGGCGGCCTGGGTGCGGGGACGTGACAGCCGCAGAAAAGGCACGGAGCGGAGCGAGCGGAGCGCACGGGACGGCCGGGCGGAGCGGCGGCGGAGAGGCCCGAGGAGACGAGCCCGCGCGCACGGACGGCCCTTCCCGGCTCTGCGCGCCCTCGCCAAGGTAACCGCTTCGCCTCCTCCCGCCCGCTCGGCCGGTCCTGCCGCGGGGCCGCGAGCCGGAGCCGGAGCCGGAGCCGGAGCGAGAGCGAGAGCTCCGCTGCCGCCCCTGTGCTGAGCACCCCTCCTCTGCGTTGTCTAACCCGGAGGGTGCGCGCCGGCGTGCCGTGCGCAGCCTGCAATGCACTAGGGCAGCCTTCCAGGCGCCTGGACTACAACTCCCATCGTCCCCGGCCCACCCCGAAGGGCGGCTTGCACGCGGACGCCGGCGCGCTCCCTGGAGCTCTTTCCGCGGTCCTTGATCTTGCGTCCCCTCGCGCCCGCTTGTACGCGCGCGTGTGTGTGCGGGGGGGGGCAGTTTCTTGGCTCTTTCCCCCACGATGTTGGCGACGCGTCCTCTGCGCCTCTTGGGCGGGACGCCCAGCCCGCCCCGGGGGGGGCGGCACAGCGGCACCCCTGCGCTTGGCAAGTTATGGGCAGGGTCGCGCCGCGCCCGCACTGCCCCCTGCGCAGCCCCTGGCGCGCGCAAACGGCACGTGGGGGTCCGCGCAGGGTCCCTCGCCTCCCGGCGCCAGCTTTCCCGGGCAGGCTTCCCCACGGCCCCCGCTGGCCTCAGCTGGCCGTTTCCAGCGGGCGGAGCGGTGGTCCCGCCGCGCGCCCATCTCCGGGACTCCCTCCGGGGAGGTCTGCGTATTCCGCGCCGCCCGCACAGCCCCGTTGCGCGACTCCGCCGGGTGGGGCGTGAGCTTCGGGCCGGCCTTGCCGCGAGTCCTTCTGTCCCTGGATACTTGCCCTGCGACGCTCGGGGCCTCTCCGCTCCGGGCGCTCCCTCGCCCCTTCCCTCCCTCTTGGGGGGCCGCCAGGACCGCGCTTCGCTCGCGCTGGGCACCGGGAGGGGTGCAGGAAGTCCGAAGAAAGCAGCACCCGCACATCGGGGAACCCCTTTCTTTGCAAACGGACCGTGGCCATGGCAAGGCAGCGTCCGGCCAGGACCGGGATCCCCCTCCTCCCAGTCACCAAGCCTCCGCCTGACCTACCTCACAAGGTAGTTTGGTGGATAAAATGGACCAAAGGAGGACAGTTCGCATCAGCTGCCCTCGGACTCCTTGCAAGTGCAGAGACATGGGATATAAACATCATGTGCGTGTGTACTTAGATCCCCACAACAACCCTAAGAGACAGTGTAGTATAGTGGTGAGAGCGCAGGCCTGGGAGTCAGGAGATCTTGGCCGTGCAGCTCATTGATGACTCTGGGCCGGTCATGGACTCCCAGCCTGACCTGCCCCCCAGGGTTGTTGTGTGGATAAAGCGGAGGACGGCTGTGTAAGTCACCTTGAGTTTCTTGCAAGATTAAAAAAAGCATCTATAAATGTAAGATAATATAAAAGAAACTTGGGATGGCCTTTTTTCTTTAAAAAAGGGTTTGCGGTGGATGTTTTGGTCTTTAGGAAGTGACAGTTAGCTTCGGAATACCAGATGATCACCACTGATGACCACTGCCTCTTTCTGGCTTGCTCGGGACCCCCCCCCCCAGCAGCCTCTGGCAGGCTAATGGACCGTGGGCACGATCCGGCAAAATGACGCTTACTTTTTCACACTGTACGAAGTGCATCCCCAGCTCCGTGGGTTCCCTGGGCACATGCTGTGCTTTGGCATTGTGAAAACTTTGTGCAGCTCGGAGGGGCATACGGTCTACTGCCCTGTGTCAATTATTGTGTCTTTCCGTGATGCACATTTGAGATCGTCATAACTTTGTGGTCTTGGGGGGTTCCCTCCATGGATTGTTTTCTTTTTTTTTCTTTTATAACTTTTCTTTTATAACTTCTTTTATATCGTTTATATTTTTTATTTATTTTATATTATTAATCTTAATTTTATATTGCTATTTTTGTATTGTATTGTATTTTATTGTGTTGTAAGCCGCCCCGAGGCTTCGGCAAGGGGCAGCATAGAAATGTTCTAATAATAATAATAATAATAATAATAATAATAATAATAATAATAATTGTATTACATCCCTGCGTGCAAATGTTTCCCACCCAGCCTCCGTGCCCTTTGCTGCCCCGACGGCCATCAATTTCAACCTCCTCTCCATCGGTGTTTCTCAACCCTTTTAAAATCTTGCTCACTACAATCTGGAGAGGTGCAGAGAGGAGAGAAATGAAGGCTGGGCCAGAAACTGCCCCGGGGGGCCTGCTGAGCCCAGAGCAATGCCTCAAGCTCTGGGGCCCTCTTATAGGCATGTGCTGGTTTGAATAAATGTTTACTAGGATGTGTAGGTGCATCATTTCCCCCCACATTTCTGCATCCCCGCAGTTCATCTTCCGGTTGTGCCACACCCAAGCATGCAGTCCAATGTTTAATTCCTGCCTCGGGCAACTTTCCCCAACTCCGAGAAGAGAAATGTTGGACTATAACTCCCATCGTCTCCACCTGGCTGGGGGTGGGTGAGGTGTGGCCCAGCCCTTCTGGAAGGACTGGGGCTTGGGAGGGCTGGCGTGGGGGGTGCCGGGAGCCCAGCTTTAGATGCCAGCCCTTCTCTGGGCAGGTCAGTGCCTTGTGGGTAACCCACCACTTACGCCCCCGGTTGCGCTGGTGGGTGTCGAGCATTTGCTGTACTGGTTGCATAGCTTGCACACCCTGCTGTGTGATCTTGGCATTCCTCGGATGCTGGTTTTTCATTGGGTAGATCGCCCCAGGCTGTGATGTTCTGTCTCCCCTTTCCTTCCTTTCAGGAATCCAAGGCTTCCCGGCAGGCGAAAGAAAGTCAGGAAACTGTACCGCATTGGATTGATTTAGGCTTTGTGTCTCCGCTTGTGGCTGCATGTGTGACAGCTTTGTGATGCCGCTTAGCCCTGAGTTTGCCTGGAGCTGTGCAGGCTTTGGGATCCCACAGAGCTCTTTGATAGGGAGACGCTGGCAAAAATTGTGCGATGCCAAATCAGCTGGTGGGATCGAACAGTGTAGGTTATCGAGCTGGGCACGGCCTCCGCTCGGTTTCCATAGACACGCTTTCCTCAGATTGGGGTCCCCCAAGTCTGTTGGCCTGCAGCATCTATCATTCCCAGCCAGTGGGGCTGGAATGATGGGAATTAAAGTCCAGCACATCTGAAGCACACCGGCTGGATTCCCCAATGCAGGGGCATCGATCCATCCTTCCCATTTAGCCAACTTAGCTAAAAGACCTCTCCGAGTTTGGAGGCTGTGCCCCTCCACTGCTAGGGGCGCCACGCCTGGCCTGACCTGACCTGACGGCCCTCCGACAGCTCACACTGTGGTGGTTTTCCAGCTTTGGCAGGTCTGTGGTTTTATGCCACAAATATGCCGGCATTTTAGGCCCTGCCCCCTCTGCCGCCAGCCCTGCCCAAGTGCCTCTCCGCGATGGAATCAGCTCCTGGGCGGAAGAGGTTTGGCACCCGTGCTCCGCTCTTGTGTGAATGTGTACCAGAAGGCTGTCAGCTAGGAGGAAGCTGCTTTGGACTCTGTGCCTGAGTCACTGTTCTGTTTCGGCCTCCCTCTGGGCCCTGTCTTTCAACAGGAGGGCAGGGTGAGCTTGGATCAGGCAGAGAGCGGAGAGGGGGGAGCAGGTCTCTTCCCCTCTGAGAACAGTGACTCATACAGAATCACAACGGCGCTCCTCTGCACACATGCGTGTGCGTGTGTTGTGTGTGTGTGTGTAGGTTCATAACCTCACGGGTGGTCAGATCATCCTTGAAGAGTGAAGTGTGCCCTGCACGCTCTTCCCAGCTGTATTTTGTTCCGTGGCTGCAGGAGCGATTCCATCTGTTGCGCTGGCCCTTGCGAGACTTGTGTGCCACGCAGAAGCCTCCGAGGAGCAGGGAAGGTCCACACGGAGCCTGCCAGAGCAGCAGACCGAGCGAGTTTCGGCTTACCTGAAATCTTTACTTGGCATGCCAGGAGGGAAGCAAGGGGGTGCACCTGCCTCCCCCTCCACCAGGTCTAATGGGCATGGTCCTGTGGTACAGCCCTCCCCTGTCAGGCCTGTACCACCCTGAAGGCATGTGGTGGGGAGGGCCTTCTCCAACTTGGTGCCCTGCAGTCTGTCAGGTGACAGCACCCATCATCCACAGGCCAATGGGAGATGATGCAGAAAATATGGTCCAGGGGGAGGAAAGGGGCTGCCAGAAAATATGGTCCAGGGGGAGGAAAGGGGCTGCCCCTCCCATCCATGCCCCCTCCCCCAACGAGCATCCCCTTGCACGAGGCTCGGGGAAGCGTAGAAGATTTCGCGTGTCCCAAACCGAACCGCGCAGTTGTTGTGGTGTTTGCATTTTGAGCCGGAGCACACAGACGCGGCTCCCCGCCCGCACTTCTCCGAAGAGATGCTCAGTGTGCACATAATTTCTATTACGCTTATTATTTTGCTGAGGCCATCTGTATAGATGCAAATGAAGCAGAACTATTCTTGCAAAGAGCTGTGCTGGATCAGACCCAAAGTCCACTTAGCCCAGGATCCTGTTTCCGTGCGAGGGCGGGGAGAGCCTTCCAGGAGTCCCCGAGGAGGTGGCCGCCCTCGTTGGCTCCCCCACCCGCGACTCCCACCCCACCGTCTGGTAACTTTCCATAACGTCAGAAACAGAGGACACGAATTTGCCTCGGATTGGCAGGTTCCTACTGAATTGCTGTGACTTGTCTAAGCCCTTCCTTGTTCTGCCTCCTTCAATCGCTCAGCCTTTCCTACAGGGACATCTTCAAAACCAGGAGGAGTGCCTGCGATAAAGTAGGCCACCCGGCCACCCCAAGGTACAGTGCTCCCGCACATGGCAGCTCCATCCTGCCGTCACAGGTGACCCCCCGGCCAGCCTGCGCCGGAGGGGGCAGGCGTGCCCTTCAAAGCTGCGCCCACAGCATCTCCTCGGCGCCCCCTTCCACCCCCACGAGCCCCCCCCCCCCACCAGGCCTCCTTCCCTTGGCCTTTCCCGCTGCCCGGATTTGACGCGGGTGCCAGAAAGCCAATAAACCCAACGCCCGAGCGGGGGAGGGAGGCTGACTCAGCACCGCTTGTGCCGAAGCGCCCGCGCCACTTCGGATGCGTCCGTGTCGCCGCGCCTCTTGCTCCGCACTCCGCTTTCTTTCTGCCTCCGGAGTGGGGAAGAGGCTGGAGGCGCAGGCGGGGCTGGGGGGAGAGCGAGCGCGTGGACTCCCTGCATGTCCGGAAGCCGCGTCCTTCATTCCTGGGCTGCGGGCGTTGCCCTCTGAGCATGCACAGAGGGCCTTTCCAAAGCCACGGAGAGAGCCAGCACTCCAGGCGTCCCGGGCAGAGGGCTATGGATCCAGGCCAGGTCTTTCGGTTGTTCAACACCTGTCGTTTCGCATTTCACACGTCTCCACCGACTGGTGCTCAGCCTCAGCTTCGATGCCCTTGATGCCCAAACCTTGTCCGAGTTCCCCGGAAACAATGGTGGCTTCTTTGTCCTTGCCGTTTCGTTTCCTCACTCGGGACCCACAAAGACGCCGCCGCCACCCCATCGGACATCAGTGCCACAGCTCAGTCACAGCAGTACCAGAAAGGAGCCCCTGAGCAGGTGCAGAGTGCAATTCTCTCCCCATGGCATAATCACAGGGTCCTTGAATGCTGGAAAATGTGGAGTTCCAGATCACAGGGGAGGGGCCATTTTCAGGCACACAGGTATCTTCATGAATTATATCCAAGCTGAAGCTTTCACTGTCCGTTCTCTAATGGTTCTGGTTTCATTGTCTTTGTTCCGTCCGTCTGTCCGCCTACCTCCCTTCCATCTGTCCCTCCTTCCCTCCCTCCACCCTTCTTTCCGACCATCCATCTTTCCTCCCGTCCACCCATCCGTCTGTCTGTCCTTCCTTCTTTCGGTCCTTCTGCCCACCCACAGCGCCTTCTCCCCACTCTGGGGGGAAGAGCAGCCCCAGGAAGGCCCGATCCGCGGACCCCTGCCTCGGCAGATGGCCAGCCAGTCCCGTCTCTCCCCTCAGGGCCCTGGGGACACACCTGGAGCTTGCCGTGGGCTCCTTCCACGCCCGCGCGAGTGCTTCGGAGAGGCCCGCACGGTCGTGGCCCCCCCGGCAGCTGCCCGTGGCACCCGCCTGCCCCGGCTTGCTCGCTCCGCTCCCCCATCTCGCCTTCCTGTCCCGCCTTTCCCTGACGCTCGGTCTCTCTCCTTTCTGCGTAGGACCATCTCTGTGCAGGCCACACCATGTCGGAAGGGGTGGACACCCAGCCCGTGGCCCTCGGGGCATCCCGGGTGGAGCTCCGCGTTTCCTGCTGGAACCTCTCCGAGCGCGAAGGTGCTGTCAAGCCCAACCCATGCCTGGTCCTTCAGCTGCTCAGTGACGGCCAGTGGAACGAGGTGACCGCTCTAGGAAGTCATCACCAACGTCTCTGTTACGATTGGGGTGCCTTCCGCCCTCCTTATTACCTGTATATTACCTGTTTAGAGCCAGTGTGGTGTCGTGGTTCAGAGCTGGGACTGGGACTCAGGCGATCTGGGTCCTAGTCCCCGCTCAGCCATGGAGCCAACTGGGTGACTTTGGGCCAGTCACAGCCTCTCAGCCCAGCCTACCTCACAGGGTTGTTGTTGTGGGGATAAGATGGAGGAGGAGATGTAAGCTGCCTTGAGCCCTTTGTAGGAAAAAGGCAGGATATAAATCCACATATATATATATATATATATATATATATATATATTTGCATGCCAGCCCATGGCTAATAAGGCTGCCAGGAGAAGGCAGTGCAAGTTGTAGCCAGAGCAAAATCCACATTTCAAACCCTGGCCGTGGGTTTCAGGGTCCGTGCATTCTTGCTCGTTTGGTTCATGGTAGTCTAAAAGAGCAGCTCGTTTAAAAGCAAGAGGAAGACCAAGGAAACACCAAAAGGTGTTTTATACATTCAGATCAGTTGATTAGGTACCAGACCACAGATGAATGTTTGAGCTGACATTTTGATAGCACGATGGATGAAGGTGCGATCCGACGCACATTTAGACAGGAAAAATGGCTTGCAGCTGGTGAGGTGTGCAACCTCGCAAGACTGTTGTGAGGAGCATGGGGGTTCCAGGGACCACAGAGTCTGTCTTGCTCTACATGGAGAGATGGGGTATAATGGCTAAAGTCAGAGGCGGAAACACTTGTGGAAAGTGGCAATCTTTTAGCAGCGGTCAAGCGCCTGCCCCATGTCCCAGCCAGCTCCCCACGCTGCCAGCACCTACCTCTCCTTTCCTCCCCAGGTGGGGCACTCCGAGGTCCTCCGTGGGTCACAGAACCCGGTCTTTGCTCACGTCTTTGCCCTGGACTATTTCTTTGAAGAGATGCAGGTCCTGAAATTTGCCGTGTTCGACATTGATGGAGAGAGCGCGGAAAGCCCGGAGGAGGATGCTGGAGACCTACTTGGCTCCACTGAATGCACCTTGGGGCAGGTAAGGCTGGTCCCCCACCCCCAGGAAAAGCACTTCCCTCGTGCCACGACTTGAAGCCATGGGTCCCAGCCCAGCTTCCAAAGCCCCATGGAAGCCAGCAAACCGGCGAGGGTTTGCATTCCCCATTCCCCAGTAGCCACCGGGCAGAGAGAGAAAGGGGGTGTTCGAAAGAGAGAGAGAGAAGGGGGCATTGAAATATCAGAGGGCCGGCGTGACATGGTGGTGCGGGTGCTGGACTGGGGGGACCCAGGAGGTCCGGTTTCCAGTCCCTGTTTGGCCATGCAGCTCATGAGATGGACTTTGGGCCAGTCCTTTGCTCCCTCTGACCTACCTCATGGGGTTGCTGTTTTTGTGAGGATAAAATGCAGCTGTGTAAGCTGTCTTGGGCTCCTCACAAGAGGAAGAAAAGGTGGAATGTAACAGGTAATGAAATAATCACAATAATCAGCGACAGAATGGGAGTTTTGGGGAGAGGGAGAGAAAAAGGAGGGGTCTGAAGGAAAGGCAGAGTAAAGTGCAGTGGCCCCGCCCATTATAGGCTAGGCCCGCCCACCTTCGGCTAGGCCCCGCCCACCTATTCAGGCCCCACCCGCAGTCAGCTCATGGCCCTGAGGCATCACTTCCAAGAAGGGTGCCTTTTAGAAAGGCGGGTGCAAAAGGAAGCATAAAATAGACATACCTGCAGCCCAGGCACAGGAAACAGGGTCTCCCAGCCCCGAGCAACACTCTTGCGGGTTTTGTGCAGGCACGGGGTGCATTGCTGTGTCGAAAGGCCTTGCTGCCTGGCAAAATCCTTCTTCAGACCACAAGAAACATCACGTCTTTCCCAGCCCACCTTTCTCCAAGGGGCCCAGGTTGGGGTATCCGGTTCCCCTCTATTGTAGTCTCACAACAACCTAGTAAGGCTGCTGAGGCGAACAGCGAAAGTCACCTTGGAAACTCTGTGGCTGAGCCGGATTAGGGTTGAACCCTGATTGAAGCTCATGAGAGCTAGAAACTTGGTTGCTTTTTTGGCAATGTACACTGATGATGTCCAGGAGCCAAATTATGTGATAGGCTTGGAACTCTTAACTGAGCCCTTGGCATATGTATCAATGTACAAACCAGCTCCAGGTTTTGTGTGTGTGTGTGTGTGTGGGGGGGGGGCTGGACTAGATGCCCTCAACATGACCCCCCAAGCTTGTGAGTCCCCCTTCTCTCTACTGCCGACTCACTTTACCCACCTTTTCCACAGGGCTGGGGGGCAAGAAGGGGCATACACATATCGGGCTGGGTGCCTGCCTTTGGCAGGTGTCCACCCTTCAGCCCGATTTCTTCTGAAGCAAGGAAGGAGAAATATTCTCTCTCTTTCTCTCTCTCTCTCTCCCCGCTTCCCTGGGGGGTCATTCATCTTGTCCTTTCCTGTCTCTGGGCAACTCCAGATTGTCTCCCAGACCAAGGTCACCAAGCCGCTGGTGCTGAGAAACGGAGAGGTCGCGGAGAAGTCGACTATCACGGTACAAGAATCCCCCTGGCTCAGGCGGTGTGGGGGGCACCGGGGGAGGGTGGAGCCCTTTGTGGGCCTGGGAAGGACAAGGGGGAAGCAAGGACAGCTTGAGGGAAAGAGGCTGGCAGCTGACACTGCAGGAATGCCCCAGCGTGTCTCCAACTCAGTCTTGGAACCTGCAGGGGGCAAGGCTGCTTCTGAGCATGCACAAAGTGCCACTGGCAGCCAGGATCACGGGAACCTGGCTGAACCTGCAGGACCTGACTCAAGGTGGCACCTTCACAAACTGACCGGTCTACTTTTGGGGCTGCTGTGAGAAGTACGCCAAAAAGCCACCCCAAAACCTCCGAACAGAGATGCTCAGAGAAGCGCGGAGGGGTTTTGTGTCTTGGAGTGCCCCCTGGGCTGCTGTTAACCACCATCAGAATATTTATTCATTCATTCATTTAACTTATAGTCCTTTATAATTAGTCCGAAGACTCACTAAACATGGGGTTTTCCACGCCTCATTTTTGGCACCTGCCTTTGCCAGGGGTAACTTTCTACCCTGCTGGGGCAGCAGGAACCTTCACAGTGGATGAAGAGCCCAGTGGAGTTTTTCCCCAGAAGCAAAGACCAGAAGGGTATAAACACCATGAGAAACCAGCTTCCTGTAGGGCATCCACAGTCGTTGCTGAGGACTGCACTGAAGAAAATCAATAAATGCATTTATTAAATCAGGCCTCATTTCGAGTGCTAGGTGGGGGCACAATTTGTAGACAACTCTCCGCCAGCTCGGAGCTAATCTGTATTTCTTTTGGGATGCGTCTCTCTCCCTCGGTCATTTTTACCGACAGGTCGAAGCCGAAGAGGTCTCCACAACAAACGAGTTTGTGCAGCTGGAATTTCATGGGCAGGAGCTGGACGACAAGGTAGGCAAACATCGGAGAGGCCAACCCTACAAAATGAAGTGGTGGTTTGTGGGTTTCGCAGAAACCTTCCCTCCAAGAAAGAGTGCAGAGGAACGTGTGCGACATTTAAAAACCGTTCTTGACTGATCCCGTCAAAGGTATTTAATGGCCACCCTTCATACATTTCTAAACCAGAGAGAACAGGAAGGCCTGCGGGGAGCTGGCCGTGGTGGGAAGGAGCTGGCCACATCGCCTGGATCTGAAATGGTTTGACCACCGGAGATCTCAGCAGAATTTTATTGACGTTGTTGGGTTCCAGCTATCGATGTTGTTGGCAGTGTGTGCATTTTTAACAAGAGTACGGGAAAATGTATAGGGGATGAATCCAGCGGAGCAAAGCTCAGGGAGCCAAGTTTCCATTTGGATTCCAGGAAGCACTTCCTGACAGTCAGGACCCCGAGGTTGTGGACTGGGCTTCCCCGGGAGGTGGTTGAGGCCCCATCGGTGAGGGTGTTCAAGGACAGGCTGGACATGCACATGGTGGGCATGTCATGAGCGGAGCCGGCTGGTGCCGGAGGTCAGACTAGATGGCCCGGGAGGCCCCTTCTGACTCGCTCTGTTTCTATGTTTCTAATCAGGGAGCTTACACAGTAGCTCCTCACTGAATATTTTTGCAGTATTCATGGGAGTCTTTTTCTTAAAAAAGAAATTTAAGCCACTTGCATGCTTTAGAGGTCCTGGTGCCTTGCAAGGTAGGTCCACGGGTAGGTTAAATGTGCATCCTGAAAATTATTTTCTCTTAGGCTCCTGAGAGCCTTAGAAAGGCCCTGCTGGATCAGACCCCAGCTCCATCTAGCCTGGCAGGCCGGAGATGCGGTGGCAAACCTGCTGCCCACGAGATCCGCCAAGCAGGATGGGTGCAAGGCTTCCCCTACCCATGCTCCTCAGCAGCTGGCGTGCGCAGGCAGGCCGGTGCTGCTGAAGGAGAGAACACACAGCCTGCGAGGCTTCGGGTTCTTTATTTTATTTATTTATTTAAAACATTTCTATGCCGCCCCCGTCGCAACAAAGCCTCAGGGCGGCTCACCACAAAAACAAACAAAATCATATAAAAATTTATACACTAAAAATATTAAAACCCGGTGCATCTCGGCTTAAATTTTTTTTAAAGTCCTCCATAATAAATTAACACTTAAAATAAGTTTTAAATAAAAAGGTCTTAGCCTGGCGCCGAAAAACAAATGAAGACGGTGCCTGGCGGACCTCTCTGGGGAGCGCATTCCATAGATGGGGCGCCACCGCAGAGAAGGCCCTCCTCCGGGTACTCACCCTCCTAGTATCTTTCACGGAGAGCCCCCGGAGAAGGGCATCTGTTGCTGATCTCAAGGGGTGGGAGGGCATATATGGACACAAGCGTTCCTTTAGATACCCAGGGCCCAAGCCATTGAGGGCTTTATAGCTCATAACCAACACCTTGAATTGGGCCTGGACTTCAATCAGGAGCCAGTGGAGCTGACGGAGAACTGGGGTTATATGAGAACAACGCCCAGTCCCCGTCAGCAACCTGGCAGCTCTATTCTGCACCAATTGAAGTATCCGGACCGTCTTCAAGGGTAGCCCCACATAGAGCGCGTTGCAGAAATCTGATCGGGAAGTTACCAACGCGTTAGTGACTTCTTGGTTAGGCCTGGCTGATGCAAGTCCTATCGATTGCAATGAGCTGGCTTGAAGCGTGTCCCATGCCTGTTTAGCCAATAGAAGACCCTTCAGCTCCCGCTATTGCAGGGCTTTTTCCTGCCCAATCCTGCACAGGATTGCCTGCTAAATCTGGATTTAGTGCAGCATTTTCAAAGAGTCACTGCTCAAGACTCAGGCACCTCTCCAGCATCCGATCACCTCAGATCACCTGGGATGCCCAGTCCTGCTCACCTGTTAGTTGGGAGGCCGGACTGCAGCCTGAGCAGAGGGGGGCAAAGTGAGGGCATGTGTGGGGTGGGCTGGTGGGGGGTCATTTCGGGGTGCTTCAGGGGTTTCTGGCCCCATCTTCTCATATAGCAGGGGTACCGGACTTTTTCCTGTCCAATCTGGCCAGGGCGACTTCTTTTATATTTTATATTTTTTTTATTTTATATTGTTAATTTTAATTTTATATTGTTATTTTTGTATTTTATTGAGGGCAAGGGCTTGGTTTCGGGGAAGAGAGCTTGGCATGTTTGCTGATTCCCCCCTTTGAAAAGCATTCTGATGTTTGGACCGCTTCTTGCTCTGTGTAGGATTTCTTCAGCAAATCCGACCCGTTCCTGGAGATATACAAGGTCAACAACAATGAAACTGAGAGTCTGGTTTGGCGGACGGAGGTGAGGACGGCGGCTAAGGAAGGGCTGGATTGGGGAGGACTGTTGGTGTGGGTTTGAAGGGCCCCGATGGAAATAAATCGAAGGAAGGCAAGGTACCGAGAAGCAGAAAAAGATGCTCAAATTCTGAGGCCTCCATCTGAAAAAAAATCCCCGAATGTTCCTGCTTTGAACTGGCTGATAAAGCGGCTCATATCAGATTGTTGCAAAAGAAGCGAACTTCGAACAGGAGCTTCTCTTTTTCCTGCATGATCTGCAGAGAAGGGAGTCTTAATTCCGTATTTTGCTTAGCTGTGGGAGCTGATTTATTTAGGAGGCAAGTAAGCTTACTACTCATATTATTTCGGTCTGCTCCCCACTTTTATCAGGACCTATGTCCCCATAATTCAATCTGCCCACGATGAACAATTCATAGAACAGAAAGGGGGAAATGGTGGCCTGTGCATTTTTAAATCAGCAAAAGCACGTTCTCTGATCGTGACAGGGAAGGGTTTCCAATGTTTTGGTGCCACGGCCAAAGAGGCCAGGAGACTAGTCAGGGAGGTGGATAAAAGAAGCAGTTGTGACACTCAGGGAGAACATATTTGGGATGAGTACCTCAGTTTCCCTGCTGCTGTTTCCTTCCCCTCTTGTACCAGGTGGTGAAGAATAACTTGAGTCCCCGGTGGGCACCGTTCCGTGTCTCCTTGCAGTCTCTGTGTAGTTGTGACCCTGAGAAAGCCATCCGGGTGAGCATGTGCCCAGCAGGGCAAGCTTTGGGGGCTTTGCGAGGGGTTGGGGAGGTCTGGGGGTGGAGAGCCAGCTGGGGCCCCAGGTGAATTGGTTTGGGCCTTGCATCCCCAGGTTGGTGGGATTCTCCGTGGTAGGAGGCCAAGCTGCATGGCCAACTCATTCAGCGTGCAGAGTGTGGGGGCACGAAAAGCTTTACACCCCCCCGCACCCCAGAGTGTGGCGTGTGTGGAACAGGGTCCTCCTGGAATGGACACTTGCAAATCTGCAAGAAAAGGGCACATCGGTACATAAAATTGCACATGCTTGTTTACACGTCTGGATGCAATACACAAATGCTGATTCAGCTGAAATAGAAGTACGAGACAGCTCGGCCAGGTGTGGAAGGCTGTGACCTGTGAGTCCCCCCATACGGTCTGAAGCGCTGCGGATGTGGAACAGTCCGATAACTTGTTTATCTTTAAACGGGACTTGGATGGGGCCTTAAATGGAAGGTGGCTTCAGTCCTTATGGCCCCCATCTATTGAAGGTTTCCCCGGATGCCCCTTTATCTAGGACCATCTGTACAAATAACCTTCTGCTATTTTTAAAAAAGGCCAGGTGGAAGTCTTGTCTTCCCTCGGTCAGAGCCGCAAGAAACTGGAGCAAACCTCACTCTGGGGAAGCCAAGGCACTCAACCCACGCTTTGCCAGGGTTCAAACAGCACAATAACCCAGGTTGAGCCACTGAAGCATGGCTTGCTGCAGAAACTGAACCAGCCAAAATAGAAACTGCAGTCAGCAACCCACCGTTCGCCACCCAGCAGCAAACCATGGGTTGTCTTCCTGGGTTGTTCATGGTTACCAAGCCCTGGCTTGTCTGAACCCAGCCGGCCTCTCTCTCGTGTCGGGAGCACATGCAACAAGGGTGTAGCTTTGTTTGTGAAGGAACCAGACAACGTCCGGGGAGCGGAAATACCTCTGTGCTGAATGTCTGTCTCTCAGCCCTATTGAATTCCTGCTTTCTCCTTCCAGTGCATCATTTATGATCACGACTCCAGCGGGAAGCATGACTACATCGGCGAGTTCAGCACCAGCTTCCAGCAGATGCTGCCGGCTTCCACAGGAGAGGAGGTAGTTTAGCCGAAAGATGCGAGGCAAAGGGGGCGAGAGGAATGGAGGGGTAAAAGAGGCCCTCGCAGATATACCCTGCCTCTTTTGTCTTGCAAAGCAGTGTGCATTGTCCTCCTTTCCCCATGGGTTCCTCACAACAACCCTGTGAGGTAGGCTAGGCCGAGAGCACCCAGTGAGCTTCAAGGCCGAACGGGGGCTTGAATCCCCATCTCCCAGTCCAACCATGACACCAAACTGGAGTGGTTCAGTGCCAACGACTGGCACTGTAACCACAAGCATAAATAGCATTTCTAGAGGTCTGTTTGCCTTTTCCTTTAGTTTTTAACTTGGAAGAGTGCCAAATGCACTTCATGCATTTTTCATTTTTGCTTTATTCAGGAGAAATTTGGAACAGTCTGCCACGTGCAGCCCGAGAGACGGAAACGGTGGCAGATTTTAAATGCCTCCTGATCATGTATTTGTTTCCTTGACCTGTAATATATTATGCCTTCCCTTGCTGTACTGGTATTATGCTGCAGTGTATTTAAATTATGTATTATTTTAGCTTGTTATCTTGTATATTTAATGTGAGCCACTTAGGGATTTTTGTATATTAAAGGGACAAACCTATATCTGTTCAGACCAAAATTTCCTGTATGCTGCAGCAAAACTTAAAAGTGCAATTCTACTCATGTTTAAACAAAAAGAAAAAAAAGTTTTACAACTTCCAACATTTTCCACCTAGCACTGGGGATATAAAAGTATTATTTAAAAAGCTTCAGAAAGTGAGAGGGATTCCGCAGTGATCTTGAAATTAACTAATGCAACCAGGACAAAAGAAAACAAACAAATCTTGAAAGAAAAGTGGAAACACTTTACGGATCTTTGTAACAAAGATTTTAATGTATCTCAGCGAGAAACTCAATTTTCTCTATGTTAACAAATATGGTAGGTGTATCCCTTGACATCTTTTCCATCCTTATATTATGTCCAGCTTTATTTTTTAATGCAAATTCATTCTTAGGTTACCGAAGGAAGATTTTTCTCTCTTGCATACTGAATAATGAATTGGCAGTAATAAGAACAATTTAAAAATACATGGAACTTTTTAAATTGCTCTGACGATGAGGGGAGGGATTTTTTGTGACACGGTGCAGACACTGTCTAGTCAGTCCTGAGCACAGCCGGTGCCCTGCTGCAGAACATCAAACCCATTTTCCCCTCTCTGGAGAGAGAGAGGAGAACGTCGTCTTAACTGCACCAACGCAAGCTCGGGACTCCTGGGTTCCACGCAGTTTGTGCGTCTCCCCACAAGCACATTCCTCTGCTCACTTGAAAACTTGGATGTTGTGCAGAGGAGAAGGTCTCCAAATGGAATCCTGATGGAGGTTTATGAAAACAACGCACAGAGGCAGAAAACAGGGAGAAACGTTGGCAAGTTTCATGCCCCCACCCCACTTCGTAATATTAGAAAACTGTTCTCCACGCTGCTGCCATTCAGTTGTCTCGGAGCACAGCTTGTCGTCCAACACGCCGTAATCCAACACACCTGGAAGGCATCAGGTTGGAAAAGGCTGAGTGGAATTCAAGGGTGCCCAGCAAAACTGAATGGACAGATAAAATTCAGGACAGATAAAAGCACAGTGGGAATGTGCTTTTCTTTGTTCATTTGTATGTCAAACGAGATGTTGGATCTTTGGAGCGATCTGGCCATGTGCTTTTCAGAGTCTCACAATATTGTGGCAGGGAACGCAATACAACACCAGTCCATTGTTACTGCTTTTTTTCCCCCTCTGTAGGTGAAATGGGAATGTATTAATCATAAATACCAAGAAAAGAAGAAGCATTACAAGAATTCTGGGTACATTGTTCTCACACAGTGCAAGGTGGGCTTCTTAGAGGTCATTAAATCTTATGTGCAGTCCAGTCTGGCTAACGCTGAGCCTTAAGAACAAATACCCATTGGCGAAATCAAATTGCCTTTGAGGTTTAAAATGGCTTCAGTGATGACTTGGTCCTCAGGGGCTGAATTATAGATGTGAAGGCCCAGGAAAAAATGCAAAAACACCCTCCTCACACTTCCAATTTTTCTGATCTTTTTCTGAGTCTTCACATTTGTAGCTTAAACCCTTCGAGGCTTAATCCTGTTTAGACAGAAAGAAAGAAAAAAACCTGAGAACTGCCAGCATGTTTTCGTTCTGTTTAAATAGGTGCAGGATTGTGCCCTTAGTTACACAACCTCTCTCTGTGTTCCGCCTGACCAAAAAAGTCACCCATTGCAGATCAGCAGTTTCAGTCCTGGTGACCTAAAGATTTTGCCGCTTAAATATGTATGATGACAAGCTGCAAAGAACGGGTTCGGCTGTGAGCTGATGGACGATCGCTCCAGCTAGCGGGGTGTTGCGGTCAGGAGGATAACATGGGTGGAAGGAAGACGGGACCATGATGGAGAGAAATGAGGTGCTGCATCTGTGGATTGAAGGGAGGAAGGCAGGATGGCTGGCCATGGAAGTTGCATGGCATGGTAGCCCCGGGCTGAATTCCATTGCAAAGAAATTTTGCGGGGGCTAATGTGGTGGTGAGCAGGGCCAAAGGATAAAAAAAAACCCTGCGAGGGCCAAAAGATAAAAAGTCCCTACGTGTTTTAGCTTTGTAACTGATGCCTTAGCAGAAGCATTTCAAACTTTTTGACTGCGGGAAGATCCTGTGGGAAAGGGATGAAACTACAACATTCTTGGCAGGTGAGGGAAAGAGGGTGGAGCTAGAAGAAGGTGGGTAAGGTGGTCATGTTGGGGATACCTGGCCTGAGGACCCAGATGCGCCAGGTTTTCAAAACCCCTGTGGCAGGTGGATAAAGCGCTCCAGTTTGGAGTTGAAAGCTCCTGAAGAGCATGAATTGTGGGGCTTTTTAACTGTCTGAGGGCAATTTTCAGCTCAGAGCTACCTGCACTTCCCCTTGAACTCGAACTGGCGTCGAGTTCAGCTTAATCCTGGTAAAGTGCCCAGCATGGGTTAGAACCAAGAATAGAGAAGCTTGATTGAAATAAACACGGCTCAGGTGAGCGAAGACTAGGCAAATCCCTGCTGGGTTCAGCGGATCTCTGCAAAATGGGCCAAAAATAACCCAAAAATTATAGACAGGTTGTAGCACCTTATTCTAGAGGGTTGAAGCTTTTCAACAAGAGGTCACTGTGCAGGGATTGGGACCACTCTGGGCCTCCAGTCACTTGCCGGACTCTCCCGCTAGGCTTACTGCAGGATGCTGGGATTTGTAGTCCAACGCACCTGGAGGGCATCCGATCTGTGTGTGACAGACCACGATGACTTCATTGGTGTGATATTTCAGACATTTGGGGCAAAAGAATCGGAAGGTGGCTAACGTTTCCTTTTCTGCTTCCCTGCAGGTGGAGAAAGTCCACACCTTCCTGGATTACATCATGGGTGGCTTACAAATCTCCTTTACAGTAAGGAAAAATAAATAAATTGGCAGAAGCCACCAGGAAAGGGAGCCGGGCGGGGGGTATATCAAGTATTAATCAAAGGGCGCGCAGTGTGAATGAGGCAGGGAGCAAAGGGGCACTTGGGTATTTATCGGTTGGATCACAGTCTGTGGTATAATGGACAACAGCTCCCATTATCCTCAGCCAGCCTGTGGGAGTTGTAGTCCAACACATCTGAAGGACACGGTTATCCTGCTGTTCCTCTGCAAAGGTCAGGGCGGTGACCTACATGGCCCTTGGTTGCCCTCCCCCGTTTCAGCCTCGCAACAACCCTGCAAGGTAGGGCCTCATGATGGGGGGGGTCCCAGTTAGACTCCCTCTGCTTGCGCGCAGGTGGCCATCGACTTTACAGCCTCCAACGGGGACCCTCGGAGCGAGCACTCCCTGCACTTCATCAACCCCAAGGAGCCCAACGAGTACCTGAAGGCCCTCTCCTCCGTGGGCGAAATCTGCCAGGACTACGACAGGTGAGCGGACAGGTAACGCTCCCTCGCTCTGCCCACCACACACGGGTGGGATTGAGCGAGCGAGCGAGCGAGCCGTTCAGCGCAGTGACCTAGATTCCTCTCTTCCAGCGACAAGCGGTTCCCCGCCTTCGGCTTTGGCGCACGGATTCCTCCAGACTTCGAGGCAAGCCCGGGGGGGATTCTGGGGACCCACAAGGCTGGGCGCTGACTCCTCTCCTTTGCCCTGTCCTCATCCAGGGCCCCTCTCCTCTTGTCCCGGACAGGTGTCCCACGATTTCGCCATCAACTTCGAGCCAGAGAACCCGGAGTGCGAAAGTAGGAGTCCTTTGATGTGCAAATCAGCCCCTTCCTGACACAGATGCCAACGCTGAAAACTGCGGCTGTTGCAGAGGGTTGGGGATGATGGAGCACAGGAGGGAGGGGAAACGAGAGCGGGAGATTCGGAGCCCTTCGGCAATAAACAGATACCTGGGCAAACAGTGCAGGTGTCCACAAGAGCAGTGCAGGAAAGTGGGGGGGGGCAACCTGCCCCCCAGGGAGAAATCCAGCCCCCGTCTGCTGGAATTTTGGGCATTGCTATTTTCTCCTTTGGTCCAGTCCGCCTTTGCTTCTCCAGAATATAAACCGGCCCTCGGGCAGAAAGAGCCTGAATTAACCCCCCCCCCCCCCCCCCCCGAAACAGCTCTTCCTGCCATTGTTCGAGTCACGAGCCACCTGTCTGGGAAGGGCACCCAGGCGGTCGGGCTGATGGGGACCCCCATCCTCTCCTGTAGCCCTCCCTAGTCAGGTGCCCTCCAGAGGGGCTGAGACTACATATCCCATCACCCTGCCACAGGTCTGGGGGCTATGAAAGCTGTAGTTCATGCTTCTGGATGGAGCTGGGTTGGGGAAGCTTGCTTTGAGTCCTGTGCATCTCCGAACTGAAAAATGGAAAAACACCGGGCTGGCTTTGCAGCCTGTAAAAGCTCGGGGGGGGGGGGGGGGGGGTGGGGGGGGGGGGGGGGCTTGTGCCGACAGCAGCTGGAAGAAGCACGTGTGCCCACGCCTGCAACTTGACCCGAGCCCGGGGGGGGGGCAGGTTGGGAGAGCCCAGCCGAGTGAAGCTGAGCGGCCCTGCCCCTCTGTACCCCCCGAATGCGGGCCAGGGACGACCGCCTGTTTCCTCCCCCGGCAGGGATCTCCGGGGTGATCGAGGCCTACAAGCGCTGTCTGCCCCAGATCCAGCTGTACGGCCCCACCAACGTGGCGCCCATCATCAACAAGGTGGCTGCTCCCGCGGCAGAGGAGGAGAAAACGGGGTTGCCCACGGTAAGGCGAGGCACGCTGGGGGCACCTGGGGGGGGAGAGGTGGGGTGTCTGCCCCAGATCGTTCTCTGGGGTGGGGGGAGAGAGACTTGGTGCTCTTGGTCTGGACCTCAAGTGGAGTCCGAGCCCTGAGTGTCTTTCTCGGGGGCCCAAAGTTGTTCCTTGAGTCCTGAGTACCAACGGAAGGGCTTTCTCTCAGCCGAAGGGCCACACAGCTGTCAGTTTTCGGGGGAGATTGTATCTGGGGAAGGAAGGGAGCACTTTCCTCATGCTGCAAATCTCCTCACCCCCCCCCCAAAATCTCTCCTGCAATGCTGTGAAATTGAGAAAAAATCCATTAATTTAGCATGACAGGGGCGCAGATGAATTTAAGAATCCATTTGGAGCTAATCTGGATGAGAGATTAACTGGCTGACTTTTCTCCTGTGAAATTTAAGTAAATCCCAGTAGTCATATCTGCAGACATGGATAAACATCATCAAGGGCAGATCTGTGCCCCACAGCTCTTCAGCGCCCCCTTGCTCCTAGCCCCCCTGTCTCTCCCGCCCCCACAGAAGTACCGTGTGCTGCTGGTCCTCACGGATGGCGTGGTGAGCGACATGCCGGAGGCATGTGACGCGGTGGTCCGGGCCTCGCGCCTGCCCCTTTCCATCATCATCGTGGGCATCGGAAACGCCGACTTCTCCGACATGCGGGAGCTGAACGGCGACCGTGGGATGCTGGAGTCCGAGGAGGGCCGGGCCGTCCGTGACATCGTCCAGTTCGTGCCTGTCCGGGAATTCAAGAAGGTAAGCGCCCCCCACGCCCCCCCCCCCCAAGAGGGCAGGAGGCATTCAAGACCTTGAAGCCACCGGACGTGAATCGCTGCTCAGCGGGGCTCCCCATCTCCTCACCTGTCCGGTTCGCTCCATCTCCTCACTCGCCTAATCTGTTCCCAACTCAGTGCCTTTCAGATGTGTAGAGCTACAACCCCCAGAATCCCCCAGCCTGCATAGCTGCGGGATCCTGGGAGCAGTGCTGAGCTGAGGATTCTGGGAGCTCAACAGATCAGGAGAGGATCAGATGGGATTGGCTGTACCCTTCATTCTCCACTTCCCTTTCCCGTTCCCTGTGGCTTCCCTACGGATTTGTGTCTTCATTCCTGTCCCCGTCTCTGGCCTTCTTCCTGTGCATTCCCACTCTGACGAACATTAAGAAATTCCAGCACCCTGTGGAAAGTGGGACCACGGAGGGCTTTATCTGCTCATTCATTTGCATTGATTTGGGGGGGGGCGCTTTGAGGGACAGCAGATCTTAATGAACGCCCCAGCTCTTGGGCACCCAAGGGCTGCCCCCAGAGGGCTGGGGGTCCCACACGCCCACCTCCCTCCCCTTCTCTGCCCAGCCCTCCGCTCAAGGGGCCCGTTCCGGCACTGCTCCCCCGTGTACAGAATATTACCGAGGGCCCAGGCATCGCTGCTGTCTGCTTGTACCCCGTGTCTTCCCGCAACTTCTGCCGACTTGACCCGTTTATTCCAGAGGGAATCCGTTTGAGGGAGAAGAGAGATGGCATCACTGCACGATGCCTTCCCATGGCAAGCGCCTGGAGCCCATCTCCTGGGAGCAGCACAAAACGCTTTCTTTTAGCCTGCACCATGGGGGGCAGGGGGTGCTCTAGACCGAGGAGCCTGTGATCTGTCAAAAGCCACCAAGCAAACACCCAGGAGACAGAGCCGGCCCTCCTGCCTCCTGCTCGCCTTCTCTGCTGCTTTCTCCCATCCCTCAAGCTCTCTCCAGAGCGGTCCTTCCCCTTCCGCTGCCAGCACGGCCGGCAGGGCAAGGCACAGACGCCCCGTCTTTCTCTTCCAGGCGCCCCCGAACGCCCTCGCCAAGTGCGTCTTGGCCGAGGTGCCCAAGCAGGTGGTGGAGTACTACGGCAGCAAAGGGATCGCCCCGGTGACACAGAGGACCAGCTCCCCACTTCCCCAGTGACCCCGCACACACCTTTCCCCGCGGACGTGGTCTGGTCAGCACCTTAATGTGAGTTTCAGGCAGGTGGGGAGACGGGCAGGAAAGGAAAGGAGCTGGCAGTTACATGGAGACGGACGCTTGGACGAAGGGCCGATGGGACCGGGCCGAGGAGGGGACTGGTGCTCGGGCTTCAGCGGCGGGGTGCTGCGCTCAGATCTTCCCTCCGCTTGGGGCTTCTTGGAGGGCTCTGTGCGCTCGCTCGCTCGCTCAGCTGAGCCCGCCTCGCAGGGTTGTTGTGGGAGGGGTGGGGAGGAGAACGAGGGCGGAGATCTCAGCTGTGGGGAGGGTCTTCGGGGGTGGCAGTCGCGGCCCAGGTGGGCTGCCCGTTGGAAAGGGACACCCAACCCCGCTGGGGGAAGAGGTGAGTTGCAAGCATGGAGCGGTGAGGGATGGAAGGGCTGGGGGTGGAGGGAAGGGGAAGGGGAAGGACCTGCAAGAGGCGCTGGATGGCCAGAGCAGGTGAGGCCAGCGCTGTGCGAGGGGACGTCTGGTGCCTGAGGGGGCCCGCCGTCGCCACGCTCCAGCAGGGTCCTGCAGGGAAATGTCCCCCCACAAAGCCCCCGCTGGACGTGTCGCTTGGGGCCCTCTGGGGGAGTGAGTGGGGAACAGGTGGTGGCAGCGGGGCCGGGGGGGCACACTTTCCCACGATGCCCCAGGACAAGGCTTGCGCCAGGAGCAAGGTGGGAGAACGCCCCATGGCAGAGGGGCCCCACGATATTGGATGCCCCCCTCCCCCAAAACCTGGAGCCAGCACGAGGGGGGCTGTGCGTAGAAGGGGCTCCTCTTTGGCACAGCTCCACCAGCCCAACACTTGGCCGAAACGCTCCCTCTCGGCCCTCTTTCCTCCCCTTACCCCCCCCCCCCCTTTGCCCAGGTGCCTGGTTCTCCTTCCCCACACCCCTGTCTTCCAGCCCATGTGGTCCTTTAGGAAAACCCACACCACTCTGCCTCTTCCGGTGGGGAAGAGAGGAAAAGCAAGAGAGAGAGAGAGAGAGAGAGAGAGAGACTTCGCCTCTGGCCTTCACCCCCAACTCAGGACGGCAGCTGGAAGGAACTGCACTCCATCCAGATGTTCCCAGCTGTTCCCCATCTCGCCCCCCCACAGACCTTCACCCCACCCTCACAGTCACGGTCGACTCCCATCTCCTTTAATAAACCAGCTCTCTTGAACAGATCTTGTTCTGGGCACGCACTCTTTCTTCTGTCTGGCTGTTATTTCTTTAATCTGTTATCTGTTATCTCTCTGCGTGTCTGAAAACGGAGAATACGGAAACTCATTTCTGCCTTCGCGCCAGCGAATGTTGACATTTGCCAAGAAAGAGATTGTCATTATGCACCAGCAAATGTTGACAAAACCCCATTTCTGACATTGGTGGGGGTGCCGAACCTCTTTTGCCCCAGGGGCTATTTTCTAACTCGGAGAATCACTTGCAGGCCACATCCCAAAAGCAAAAGGGTGAGCCACACTACAAAACCCCACAAAAATATACCAGCTTAACGTTCTCCCTGCCGGTGGGAAAACCTCGCACGAACCATTTCGGCCTTTTAGAGCAGGGGGGAATGTTTACCAAAGCCAGGAAGCCAAAATATAATTGACCAGGGGAAGAACTGTGGGTCCAGGGCAAAGAGAGAGATGGGGCCGGAGCAGAATCCCGCGTGGGCCCAGCCTAAATGTCTCACGAGGAGTCCTACCTGGATGCAATATGTTCCCTTTGGTTCCTGAATCAGCAGCCTGCTTGCCCAAATGGACCCTGGGCGAGAAACCCAAAACTTCCCTGCCCGCCTGTCTGCAGAGACCTGCACCCCTGGATTGGGACCCCAGTGGCGGAGGAAAGCCTCACAGGCCGGGGGACCTTGCAGGTAGCACTTCCATTTCGGGGACCATCAGTGAGGAAAGCGACATTCCTTGGAAGGAAAAGAGGGTGGGATAGCAACACAATAAATATATTTATTTATTTAATTTAGAGTTGTTGTATGCCGTCCTCTTGCTAGAGCCTCGGGACGGCTCCCATAAATAAATAAACATGGTACAAAATACAATTAAAATCTGGAAACACCTGGCTGCACAATTGAAACCTATAGATATTAAATGTTATTAAAATATTTTTTAAATAAAAAGGCCTTAGCCTGGCGCCAAGAAACAAATAATGACGGTGCGAGGCGGACCTCTCTGGTCCTCTCTCTATATAAGCCTCCCAGGTGGTAAATTGCTCTGGATTAACTCATCAGGAGTAATAGTTGCCAGTCTCCTCTACATGGCTGTTATTCTTACTGATACTTTCATATTCCGTCTCTTTCCTCCAGCAAGGAACCCATGCCGCTCACATCATCCTCTTCTCTGTACTGTCCACACAAGAACCCTGCGAGGTGGGCAAGGCGGAGCGGCTATAACTGGCCCAAAGTCACCCAAGGAGCTTTGGGGCCAAGTGGGGATTAGAACCCAGATCTCCGGAGTATCAGCCTGACACGATAACCACTACACCGCACTGCCCTGCTTGGCAGGATTGCCAAACCTGTTTCAATTGGAGGCCTGGATGGAGAGAGGGTCTCGGGGGACAAAGCAAACAGAGCAGGCAAGAGAAAATATCAGCCAATCTTAAGCTTAAAGCTCTTACTTGCATGAAGGATTATTATTATTATTATTATTATTATTATTATTATTATTACATTTCTATGCCGCCCCTTGCTGAAGCCTCGGGGTGGCTTACAACACAATAAAATACATTGAAATACAATAGAACATAATAAATTACCACTAAATACAAAAATACAAAAAAATACACTGAGATACAAACATAATAATATAAAATTAAAATTAACAGTATAAAATAAGTAAATAAAGAATATAGGAGGAGAAGAGAGAAGGAAGAAGAAGTTGCCCTGGCCAGATCATATATTTTAACAATTAAAATGATGTTTAAATAAAAAGGTCTTTACCTGGCGCCGAAAAACCAGTAACGACGGTGCCAGGAGGACCTCTTTTGGCCTTTCAGAATAGGGGGAAACATGCAAAGCAGGGAAACCAGCAAAAGATTGGCAATTGGGGTGGGGGGGCTGGAGCCTGGGAAGGGGGGCTGCATTTGGCCCACGGGGCTCAGGTTGAGCACCTCGGCTTCCGAGTCTTTCCACGGGGGAGTGGGGGAACCCAGTGGCCTAACTCAAGAAACACTGAGGCGCCATCCAAGTTTAGACAGAAAAAGTCAGCACAGAATAATGCAAAATTTGCATGCCCAATACGAATATGGAAAAACAGAACGCAACATCTTAACATACCATATTTTAAAAAGTATGAAACAGTTAAAACAATGGTTTGAACAATGGTTTGGCAGGGCCCAATAGAAGCAGCAAGAACTGCAGAATAAGCAAGAACACAAGTCTCCTTGTGTTCTGCCACATACGTGAGAGTAAAAACCTGGCATCAAACACACAACTGTGTTAGCAGCCGCTGGACCTCACTGACCCCACGCCCCCCCGCCCCGGGGAAGCCAGCGCAGGTACGTCTCGGGTGCTGACCGCAATGGACAAATATTGAAGTCAATGGGACAAACCAACCTCTGACTTCATTGGGAACCTAGTCTGGCTAACTTAGCCCGGTCCCGACCCAAGTCTTGTGCCAGTTTTGTATCGTTTCAGATCCCCTGGGCATGCATTTCTCTCATCCAGGCTAGGAAATGGCCATGTAAAAGAGTGTTCCTGTACATCTACAGAGTGCTTTTGTCTTTCCCTTGTGTAACCCCAAGCTACTGCCCACCAGAGGAGAGGGTGCATTTCAGATCAAGCTTCAGCTCCTGCTTATGCTTCTATCCGTTTTTGCTCTTTCGTGACAGGGCCCTGGAGCCCTACAACTTGACAGGCAGAAATTCAACCGGTACAGCTGTCCAAGGCATAGAGACACGGTACAGGGTCTGCTTTGCCTGTAGGGGGAAACCAGCTACACTCTCAGAGAGGATAGCATTGGGTCCTTGAATGCCTCGGTTTCCCACCCGTCAGAAAGAATCTGTGACTGCCTCTTCATGCTCCATCCCCCAGGAGCCAAAACGGAGAGTGCATTAAAAGATGCTAAGGTTCCTCCATGCAGTGCAAAAGTGGGGCAGGGATAGAGTGGGGGGGGGCGGGGGCGGGTAAGGAGAGAGAGCCGCTTCCCGAGTCCCATTTCCCCCTTCTAAGTTGTTTGCTTTCTCCCCTAATAAGGAGCGACTCTGCAACGGAAGAGGCCGAAATGCGTCTTTACTAATTCATGGGCTGCCAACATGCACCAAAAAGCAGCTGAATTTCCCCTCCCAATGACTGCCTGCCAAGGGTGGCGAGGGGGGTCTTGATTCGGGGGGGGGGGAGCAGGTCGTGCTTCCTCAGTGCCCGCCCCCCCCCGTTTTTCCTCATCAGGGCTGCCTTGCCCACAAAATGACATGCACAGAGGAGCGTCTCCCATTCCCTGATGCCAAGGGTGGGAAGGCCGGATTCGGTCTGGTTCGGAAGGCCCATTTGCAGAACGAGACTGAAGCCTGCTCAGCCATGTGGTTTTCTTCCATTCCCTCCTGTTTGATTTGTGGCGGCTGCCTGGACACTCTATTCATCTGCCGGTGATATGTGGGTGCTCTGCTTGGCGCAGAGACATTTCCGTACCAGGAAACCTCATGCCAGGGGTGTGGGACGATGCTCAATGCAGTGGGTCTGTTTTTTGGGAAGATGGCCTGCCCCCACACCTCCTTTCTGCTTGGGGGTCCTCCCCACAGACTCCAGTGTCTGGGCACAGGAGCAGCCGGTACCCTGAACTGCTGTTTGCACATGCTCAGAGGCACTCCGGCTGAGCTCTCCCCATTGGACCCATTCTGCAGCTGAGTCCCTCTCCGTGCTGGAACCAGGAAGGTCCTGGCTCGCCTTCCCAGGGCAGCTGGGCCCGCCTGCTTTTCCTACACGTTCTCGCGGTGCGGGGCCAACACGCACCAGATGGGATGCGGCGCTGTGCTGAGTCACGTACTGCAAAAGCAGCTGCCTCAGCGAAATGGGTGTCCGCTGGCCGTTCAGCGATTCCGTGGGAGTTTTCCACAGCGCCCCGCACGAGCTCCTTTTAAAACATTCCTTGTGGATCAAGAAGGGGGTGTTTCTCAAGTCCACGTCCTGTGAAGTAGAGTGAGAGAGGGGGTCTTTTTGACTAGGGGTCTGGAGACAGGCTGTGGCGGAGGACGTTCCCAAGCCTGCCTTCAGCTACGCCGGCTCTTATCTGCGCTCTTCCCCGATGTGCTGCACCGTGGAGTTTATCCACCACGTCCAAGGCCCGTTTCCAGAAATCTGGCCCTCTGGGTTCCTGGGTTCCTGCCCCCTTTTCGGCAGCCTCCCATTTGTGTGTGTGGGGGGGTGTTTCCCAGCTTTTGTGCATTCCCTCCCTTCTCATTGAAATACTACTGAGTGCCTGGGTTCACACAACACTGCAAACAACTCGCCACCATTTCTAAGGAGTGCAGATTTTTGTCCAAGCTGAGCAACCCAAACTTCCCCTGCGCCCCTCTCTGTCTTCCCAGCCATGCCTTGGACACCCCAGAAGCAAAATCCCTGTTCTTGCCTTTTCCTGACTTGCTTGCTACCACCCTGAGGCTGGTTCCGCCTTCCCCCTCCTGTATATACCTGCACTTCTACAGCACTTCCCAGCTGGTATTTTTATTAAATGAAAATAAAGGGTTTCTCTGTAATCCCCCCCTCCTCAGCATGTATTTTCGTGCTGTCCCTGTTTCCAGAAGTAAACACGGTGATGGACAAATCATTTTGGCCAATGGGAATAAAGCAAGCAATGACACATTTGTTGCTATGGGGCTGGGGGCAGTAAAGACCAAAGGCTAGAAGTGGCCACTTCCACTGCCACTCTTGCCAAGGACTCTATGGTGTTTCCATCCCAACCATGGTAAAATGTGGTCTTGGGTCCAGATAACCCAGAGAAGCTGCAGTGAAGCAGGGAAAACTGAGAACAGACTGAGATTTTTTCTCATGGTTTCCGGAAAATAATCTTTCCATGCAGGAACTCCAGAACAACATACAGACAACACAGCAGACCTACAACAGTGTGATGCCACTGTGGCCGCTCCTATCATGGCAACCCGCACATTGTAATGTCTGAACCCGGCCAAGAAAACAAGGCATGAGAAATAGCCCCCACTTCACAACCCAACAGCAAATTATGGATTTGTGTCATGAGCTGTGTGTGATTATCAAGCCATGGCTTGTTAGAAGAGTTGGGTTCAGACAACACAATTACCCATGTTTTACCAAGAACTCACAGTTAAACAACAAACCACACTGCTCTTACACCCAGCCCTGTGTGGATGATCTTGTCACCCGAATCCAATCTAAAAGAGCTTCAAGCTATGACAGGTATACACGGGTTATTCTTTTGACCTTCGGACCCACAGTTTTGCCTGTGATCCCCACCTTCACCGGAAGGGAATTTGTTTCTTGGGCTGAAAGAAGTTGCTTGCCTTGGAAATAGTCTCTGTTGTTTCAGGACAAATATAACCCAGTGGGCCCAGACTGGTCCTGCCCATGGGTCTAAACTGTAAATTCTCCCCCCTCCAACAATATTCCCCGGGATTCTTTGGGGGTGACCATGATGGATAAACCGGTATAAAACGATTGTGTGTGTTTGAAATGTAGGTAGGGCAAAAGAGGAAGTGTTCTGTGTGAGGCTTCCCAGAATCCTCCATGGCATATATGGGTTTGTCAGTGGGCAAATAAATGGGTAAAGAGCCCCCCAGGACTTTTTTTGTGATGGGTGCCCTGTGTTGTGCCAATATTGTGCTTTCCCAGATCTTCAGTGCTAGAGGATGTTCTGGGGTCAATTTACCTGGGAGAGAGTAAACATTGCGGGAACACGAGCTCCTCGGCCCTGCGGTTTACAGGAAATCCCATTAATTATGGGTGTCTTGTTTCTCCCTCGCTTTGGGGCAGCAAGGTCCCCCCCGCAGCACCCATTCTTTCAAGCACCGATGGTTTTCTCGGTCCAGCAGGCATCTTTGCTTGCGCTGATTCATAAATAGCATCGATTTTTCTCCTTAATGTTTCCATTTTGGAGGACGAGCGGTGCGTGTGCATTCGGAGCTTGGGGGGAGCGATTGCTAATACAGCTTCTGCCAAGGGTAACTTATAGGAGAATTTGCCAATGGGAGCAGGGGCTCTTGCTGCGTCAGCCGCAGATGCGAGATGCAAAGGTGGTCTCTTCCTTTCTCGCTAGGCCTCATCACATATATTGCTTGCGTCTGCTTCTCCCAGATGTCATTATGAATTCTTGCAAACCTGGAGTTTGTAATTGCGCTCCTCCGCTGCTCATTAGCTGGCCTGAGGCTTGTTAGTGCAGTTTCTGCAAAAGGAGAGGTCGAAAGAGTAGCCGGGGGTTTGCATGGAGAAGCACAGCTGAGATCTCTTCTAAACGCACCCGCTCCAGTATCGCTTCAGTTCTAGCAAGGAGAACACGAGCTGGCCAGACTTTCCAGGAGTCCCGTCGTCTCTCAGTGCAATTACCCTGCAGCAAGGGGAAAATACTTTGTACATGTTTGGTGACCATTTCTTGCTATCGTACCAGATCCCCAAGGCTCGGGACTGGAATAGGATTCCTGGGCTAAGTCTCCTGGACCCAGTAAGACCACCCTACCCCCCCCATATCCTCTGTTGGAATTAAGGAAGGCCTGGGTTTGAATTTCTGCTCAGACACCGATTGAACAAGACCCTTGGCTGTGAGAAAAAGGAGGGGAATAACTCTGTTCCTACCCCCAGGTTGTTTGGAGAACTATAAAAAGTTTATTGACCAGAGAAAGGGGTGCAGCCCTCATTCCTGGGTGGCCAGTTGGGTTTGGTTGGCAGTCACAGGCTGGCCTTAACTCTCCCCGGCTGGGCAGGTTCCAAAACATGAATCAAGGGTTGTGTGTGGGTTGATTGTAGGATGCTGTTGACCTATGGGCTGAGGTTGCGGAAACGTGGGTTCTCGTGTTGTCTGAACTGAGCTAGGCGAACAAGCCATGGCTTGTTCGCCATGGCCAGCCCATGAGGAGAACCCAGGCTTTGACACTGGGTTGTGAAGTGCAAATGGTTGCTTGCCATGCTTTGCTATCTCAGCTGGGCTCCCACAACAGGACAAGCCATGGTGGTTTTCTACCATTGTTGGTTTGTTTTGCAGTCTGGACTCAGTCGTGGTATTTCATGTTTGGTCTTTAGAAACCATGATAAGAAACAATGTCTTATTCTATGGTTACTCTGTACTACCATGGCTTGTTGTGCTGTCTGAAGCCAGGATCATGGTAGCCACCATCCTGGAATGGAACGACCACAGAATCCTCTGGAAAGAGCGGCAACTTCAAGAGCCGCTCCAGCCATCCAGCCTCTATGTGCCGGCTACTGAGGAAGAGCCAGGTGAGCAATGGCAATGCATCTTGGGATTGAATTTCAGGCACAGGGGGTGATGGGATGCGGGCCCGCAGTGGGAGGACAGACGGCGTGAGGAGGACAGAAACCACCATAATGTTCATACCACCTGATTGTCCATCGGGAAGCTCAGGATAAGCAACGGATGAAGCACGGCACACACGCAGGGTCGCTTGTGCCGTGTGAACGCAGCCTCAGCCCTTCAGTGTGGGTTCCCGTGTTGTCTGGACCCCGTCGCTGCCTCCTCTGCCCTCCCCTCCCAGCCTTTGTGCCGGGCCATGAGAAGGGGCTGAGCCCCAAAATGGCCGGGGAGACAAACCCCGTAGCCGCATGTGCTGGCACCGGGCAGCGCTCAGCCGGTCCCGGAAAACGTCGCCGCCGAGGCGGTGGAGGGAAGGGCCACGGCAGGCCACACTGGATCCCTGCCCAGCGAGCGGCGCATTGCAGTGGGCGGCGCATCGCCGCTTCCATCAGGCACAAGGCCCTCTGCCTGGCGACGGGCCGGGGGGGCTCTGCGGGCTGAGCCAACCTCACAGGGTCGTTGTGCAGCTAATCCGGGGTAGCCGCTGCCTGCCTGTTTTTAAGGAAAGGGTGTGGCACGAATCCGAGAAAGAGGATGTTTTGTGGTTCAGTTCCCATGATCCCTTGCTAGCTCAGGGTGATGGGCCTTGAAGGCCAAAACATCCGGGGGGCTGCCACTTGCAACTATGATGCCAATTTGCCCACCCTGAGCTGTGTCTCAGCGGATGTGTTGTGACTTCAACTCCCATGAAGCCTTTAAGCAGTGGGGGATCCTTCAGCCCTGCACAGCCAGGGATGGCAGCTGTGCTCTGAGAGACTTCGGAGGTTAGAACAAAGAGTGCCTCTGGCTGCATGCAGAGTGCATTTCCCTCACCACCAAATGCACGTAATCTAATGTTGTCCAGGCACCCGAGGTTTGCCTGCCTGCCTGTTTGTTTATTTATTTATTATGATATCGTCCAATATGGGTCATCTCTGAACAGCTTGCAATACAATAAATACCTAATAAATACTTCAGTACATAATCAATAACATGATGAAACGTGACGAAGGATATCAATAAAAACATAATTTAAATATTTAGACTTTAAAATACTGGGTAAATAAAAAGGTCTTGACCTGGTGCCAAAAAGCATACAACTTGACAACAGGCGAACCTCTCTGGGGAGCGCATTCCAGGTTCCTTTTTTTTTTAGAAATTAGCTACTGGCATCCATGAGGACTAGAAACTTTGCCCGAAACAAGAACAGAAAGAAACCTGCGATTCTTTCCTTTCTGCCTAAACTGATCTATACTGTGGGCCGCATCCTGTTTTCCGTGACACCAGTGGTAACAGTCCTTCCTCTCACTGGGGTAAAAGAGGGCTGAAATCCCCGAGACAGCAGAGCCGACCCCTTTTGGAATAGCCAGACGCCTGCTTTGCCACAAGGAAGAGCACACGCCTTCTCCTGCTCTGCCTCTGGTCTGTGGCTTTCCTTCTTTCGCCCCCTCTAATCCAGGTCTGTTTTGCCCCCCTTGGCTGCAAGCGTCAACGCACCAGATGCCTGCCCCCCCGCCCCCCCCCAACCAACCCAGTGGGGAAGCCTTGTATTTGGGACGCCAACGACCGGGAGAATTTAGCAGAGCCCCGCCATCCGTCCCTTCCGGCAGGAAGAGAGCCTAGGAGGAGGAAGGGAAGATGCGCTTCGAGGCCTTCGTGATGTGCGTCCGAGTTATCCTATCCCTCCCCTGAGTGCCAGGGCTGGGAGGGGAGAGATATTAATTAGCGGGATCTTCATTGAGAGGATAGAGGGCAGATATGGGATTATTGGCGACACGGAGACTACAGAGAGAAACCCGCTTTCCCTATGAGAAAGCCCGGCACGACGCCAGCGGTGGCAGCCGGCCAATTCTGCAAGCCGAGCCGGCATTTCGTCGGTGCGGCCACAGCGCCCCGCTCAAAGGCCTGAGGCTGGATTTTGGGGGGCCGAGGATTTGGGGCGGGGGCTCGACAGGCTGGGAGCGGACTGAGAGCAGCGGTGCTGCACCCCTCGCGATCATGGCGGCCCTCGTTAGCAGTCACCGCTAATTGCCTTTGCTCTGCAGGACGTGTAAGCAAGCCAGCCACGCAGACAGCGGAGACGGAGACAGCCGGGATACAAAGCCAGAGAGACGAGAAGGAAGGACGCCGCGAGTCACGGTGGCCCTTCGTGCCGCATCGGGTGGGGGGCTGCGTCGCCCCGAAAAGCGGGGCCACAGCTTGAGAACATGGCTTCCTGGGCGGGCTGAAATAATCATCAGTGAATGTGCATAACATTTGGCATGCTAAGTGTGTGTGTGTGAGAGAGAGAGAAACAATAAAGAAATAATAAGGATAATTTAAGGAGAGAAACAATGCATTTCAGCATGGCAAAAGTGTCCAAGGAACTCATATGTGTCTTCTGACAAATCTGTCTCCAGGAGTTAACTGTGGCTCAGCCCCTTGGAGGCCCTCAGGCTGCTGATAGGACAGGCCTAGTGCCTCTGAGCATATGCAGATGGCCGGTCCCCATCACCGCTGCCTCCAAGCATAGGCGGCCTGTTGGGGCAGGCAGTGTGCCTTGCTGAACTCTGGTTCCCATTTACGAAGTAACCCCTTCACAGCCAAGGTGCGATGCTGCTGTGCTAAGGGTCCCAGAGGCATGTACAGAGGGCCTCGGCAGTTCACAGCGTGCTTTGCAAGCCAGTCTTGCAGGCCCAGGGGGACACCTTCCCTGGCTGCAGTTTGTCCACGGTGCACACCTCTTACCCGTGTGCCAAGTGGGTGTCAGGTCAAGTGAGATAATCGCATCCAAATCCCCTCGCTGCCGGCGTGGCCTGCATCCAGGTTATGCCCCTCTCTCCTGGGCCTGCTTTTGAGCCAAGGAAAAGCCACTGGGAGAGCTGATCCCAAATCCCATATGTCATGCCCTGTTTTCATTTATTTAAAGTATTTTTGATCCCACTCTTCTGCCAAAGAGGCTCCAGGAGCTGTCCACAATCAATCAGTTGAACAGGGCCATTGTCGCTGACCCCAAGCTTCCTATCCAAAACGTCACAGCACACAAGGAAAGCGGGTGGGGAGGGAAGATGAAAAATGAAGGCATCTTTTGGCAGGGCTGGTGGAACTGGGCTGGTGGAAGATGGGTGCCCCCTCACCATTTCCCGGAGGGGGGAGCTGAGGATGCTGGAGGTTGGTGCCTGAGCAGCCAGAGTCCCCCTTCCTCTTGAAAGAAGCTGGGACTTTGGACTCACCTCGTGCCACGACCAGCAAAATCCCCCAGGGAGCAAGACCGTCTGTGCTGAACCCACTCACCCTGCACCCCTCTTTCCAGGGACACCCGCTTTCCCCCTCTACTGGGGACCCTCTGCTTTTTCAGTGCAGGAAAAGCATCGCTTGAAGCGGTCGAAGCTTGTCTCTTGTTGCTGCATCCCCAGAAACCGCAGCTGCTCCAGGAAGAGGTGGGGAGGCATCCTCTGGATTGTAAGTGTGAAGAGCAGGGCTGAAGTGGGAGGATGGCAAATATGACAGTTCAGCCAGGGCAGATGGGAACTCAAAACAAGTGCCTCTGAGCATGTCAAGATGGCTTCTCTGTAACCATCGCCCAAACACCGCTAAGCCTGCAGAGGGCGGGTGAGGAGAGTGGGATTCTGTATCCGAGGCCAAAAGCACCCGCGCTTCCAAAAACAACTGACGCTCAAGCCCCTGGAAGCTTCTAGTCCTTCTTGTTTTAAGCGCAGGCTTGGGGTTTGCGTGTGCTCTGGCGCCACCTGCCGTTCATGTTTGGCAACACCCTGCTTTAAAAGCGTGTGGATTTGCCACCGCTGCGTTCACACCCGGTCTGCAGCAGCTCATTGCACAGCATGGGGAAACTGAGGCAGGTGGGCCTGGCCCGAGATCTTTCCACCTGGGAAGTCCTCAGCTGGATGGACTTTGTGCCTAGATCCCTTGAGTTGACTTCGAGTTTCCACTGGACTGGCTCCAGACTAGATTGTCAGGACAAAAGGGGAAAGTCTGTTTGTGTGATTTTCTTGGCACAACCAGGGAGTGAAGTACAGGGTGGCGACTTGCAAGGCATCCAGTCCTGCTGTGTGAGAACCAAGAACCAAAACCTTGCTGTCTATTTCACCACACAAAATCGACAAGACTCTGGGTAATTTTTTTCCTTTTTTTAAGGATCCTTTTATTATTTTTAAAAATCCATGCATACCAGAAAATCGCCTCTCCTTGCTTTCTCCTGTGGTACCAACCAGCTGGGAACTCTCTGTGGTTTCACTTGGGCGAGATGGAGAGCATAAAAGTGAGTTTTCAAAAACAAATCGTAGAAAATACCGAAAAGCAAAATGGGAAAAGGCCGTCGGGCGGGGTGTGGCGAGAGATTCAGGTCGAATACAACCGATGGTTTCGTACAAACCATCCTCCTAGACACGACGATCACGTTCCTATCAAGCCACATGCAGGGGCCGAGCGCGGCTGTCGACCCAAGAGAATTGTGGGTTCTCTTCGGGGGTTGTTCATGGTTAGCGTGACACAACAACCCAAGTGTTAGGTTCCATCCACACAATAATCCAGGTTTCAATCACGCCCAGTAACAACCCCCTCCGCCAGTCCTCAACCCACGTGGCCTGAATCTGCCGTGATCTCTTAGACACGGTATCTTACATAAAGAATCACACTTGAATGAGTAGATGCAGTCCTGCTCACGATTAAACTTGCACAACTGCGCACACGCCTACATTGCCCGCAAGGTTCATATGCACACCTTATAGGCACCACCACGTCTCCGGCAACAAAAACCACGTTAGGGTGATGACTCTACTCGGCCGCCCAAAATAGGCAAGCTTTCGAGATCTCCAGGTCTCTTCAGCAGACAAGATGCCATTAAAAGCGTTTTCTCCCAGGAGAAACAGCTTGTTTGATGTCGGAATGTTGCACCTTGTTTTGGTGTGCTGAGTTTTCCCCTAGTGTGGTTTTTGGAATTTTTGCTCATGGCCATCACGGCAACCCGTGCTTTTGTGCAATCGTACACAACCCAGCAGATCCAAGTCCCTCCGCACAATCCACCCCACACCACTGCTTCTTTGCACTGTGCTTCTGCGCGTGTCTAATTGTGCACACACAAAACTCCAAAGCCGGTGGTACAGTTACATGTACAATTCCCAACTGCAGCAATGCACTTCTGCACAATTGTGGGTGTGCAATTGTACACACACACACAAAGCTGCAGCATCGATCTCCTTCCCATGCACACACACACACACACACACACACACAATATGTTCCATTCTGAACATGCTCACAAGCACACAAAAAGTCACACAAAAACTTTTTTCTATATTGTAATAGGACCTGCCTTTTGTTATTGCTTAAAAATATAATTAATATAATGATCCCTTTGTGGGTGGTGGGGAAAGCGGACTTTTGAGATTTCCCAGAGTTTTGTTTTACGGTGGCGCCATCTCCTTCTTTCACTCCACTGCCCTTTGATCTTTGGACTCTCTTGCAATAAGAAAGAGAGTGGAGAAGAGGCAGGTGGATCTCTGGCTCCCAAGGGCTACACGTATATTTATGCACATTTGATCCCGGGAATTTGGTGAAGCAGGAGAAATTAATGTGAGGGGAGAGGGAGATGGGCAGCTTTGAAAATATTATTTTATTATTATTTTATTGATGAGAGGGTGGCTCTGTTTTGGAACAAAGACATCGCTGAGGTCCCCCTTAGCAGACCCTTTCACCCCTCTTTGCTTTTCCCAGTTTTCCCTTTCCGCACAAAATGGTCCAGATTCCCTGCAGGAATTCTGTGGCTTTGCCGGGGCAGGGAAGGTACAGGGTGGGGAGGAGGTGGTGGTTGCCTAGCAACAGCATCATGTGCTTCCTCCCCGGGGATCTTTCCAGAAAGTTCTACCTATGGATGCTGCAGCACCAGCTGGCTCCCTTCCCTGTATGTTTCCCCAGGCCGGAAAAGGGGACCACCGGAGCCAAAAGATGAAGGCTGCAGGTGACCAGCCGAAAAAGAAGAGGTCTTTTCCTTTTTGGCAAGACCTGTTGCCGAAAGGGTCCTCCGCCATGCTTTCGTCTTCACGGGACTATCACTCTTGTGCAGGGAAACCTGATCCAGGCAGCATAACCCGTTCCCGAGACACGTCTGCATTTCCATGCCGCTAAGCTGGTTTTCCTGCACAGAACTGGGAGCGTGTGGCTAACCAGTTTCGAAGGTGCTGCTAAGGCCGGCCCGGCGGTGGAGGACTTGGCAACACGGCTGAGACGCTGGGGCGTGTGCAGACTTGCCTGGGACTGAGCCCTGGGAATTGCAGTCTTTGGAAGTGGGCTACGGACCTCTCCCGGAGGGCCACACAATTTTTCCAGCCCCAAAGGCCAGATTGTGGGAGCAGCCCAGAGGCTGAAAGGCCTCTGCCCCTGCAGAGGACGTGGGAGTCAAAGGAGCACCTCAGAAAGAGGCAGGGACCGCCGATCGGCCATCTCGGGGTTGCTCCGAGCGGGGGCAAATTTCTTGATGGGGGCAGGGCATCATGGGGGCTACGCAACTCTGCTTGAGGGCCATGGGGCACAGGCTGGGCACCCCTGCTCTCAGAGACTCCTCAGCCCCCCCCCCAGACTGCGGTTCCCAGGATGCCTTGAAGGGGGAGACATGACAGCGCCAAACCCTGAGATGGTGCTCGCGGGTGGAAAGGCCCATGGTCAGCGGCCAGGCGGGCGATGCGCTTGTGCGCCGCCCGGTGGAGGGGCAGGGGAGTGCAGACACGGCGCCTCAGTTCGCGTGGCCCCCTGCGGGAGGGACCGGGGGCAGCCGCTCCTGTGCCCACAGCGCCCCCGACGGGCCAGGTGGGGGAAAGGTGTGTTGGCCGAGTCCGTCTCCCGCAGGCCGTCGCGCCGGGAAGGCAGCGCCGCGGGGCCGCTCATAGGAAAAACTGGGCCAGCGAGGGAGGCTGGGGGGCCGGAGGCTCCGCCCCCTCCCCACAGTGCCCCCCGGCCGCATCGCCCAGCAGCTTCTGGCACCGGGCCTTGTAGACGTCCCTCTCGTGGGCCACCCGGGCCATCTCGGCCTGCAGGGCCTCCAGCTGCTGGGCCAGCTGGCACTTCTCGGCCTCCAGGATGTGGCGCTGCTGGACGCGCTTGTAGCGGCAGGACTGGGCGTAGCCGCGGTTCTTCAGCGTGCGCCGCTTCTGCTTGAGCCGCTGCACCTCCTCCTTGCCGAAGCCGCGCAGCTGCCGGTTGAGGTCGCGCACCGACATGGAGACCAGCTGGGCGTCGGAGAAGCGGTCGGACAGCAGCGGCAGCTGCGGAAAGGAGACGGAGGGTTGGAGGGGAGGGGAGGGGGCGGGCGCAGGTGAGCCGGGGAAGCAAGGGGGCTGCCCCAGGGTTCGGCGGGGTTTGGGGGCTGGGGAGGCCCGGCCAGAGGCACGGCGTGGGCCGGAACACACAGAACGCTTTCACCGCCTTGGCCGGGATGCAGAATGTATTTCCAAGCTCGGCAGCTGCTGGCGGGGGCATGCTGAATGCCGCGGCCCGGCACTTCTGCGGGAAGGCTGACCTGCTGCCCAAACGCCAGGTGGGCGAGGGCTGGTGTGCTCCATGGCACGGCTCTTTGCACATGCTCAGAGACTATTAAGTCATCTGTCCCAGAATCGCGCACTGGGATCAAGGTGGGACTCTGGCCCGCGACAGAGGGGTTGGCCCTACTCATCTGTGGGTCCCCCCCAGGAATTCTCAGCCCCCCCTTCTGCTCCCACCGTTGCAGCCCCCTCCTCACCTGCTGCTGCTCGCCGCCGAGCCCCTCCGCAGTTCCCAAGTAGCCCTGCAGCTGGGGGGGCGCCCCGCCGCGGAGTCCCCCCTCAGCCACGGGCACCCCGAGGAGCGCCTCCACGGCCTCGTCCAGCCCCGGCCCCAGGGGGCCCTCGGGGCCGGTTCCCGCCGCAGCGGCCGCGGCCAGCGTCTGGTGCAGGGTGGCCATCCAGTAGAGCTCCTCCAGGCTGGACTTGGGGTCCGCGGCCTTGTCGAAGGTGGGCGAGGGCGGCACGGAGCTGCAGGGGGTGGAGCTGAGGGACGAGCTGCTCCCGAGCCGGGCCCCCTCCTGCTTCACCTCCAGCCGCATCAGGTCGAAGTCGTCCAGGTAGTCCAGCGCCAGTGGGCTGGGAGGCAGGGCACTCATCCTGCGCGCGGGTGGGCGGGGAGGAGAGAGGAGCGGGAGATTAGGGAGCGCTGCGCCATCCAGATTAGTGGATTAGCTCCTGGCCCAAGCCACCCGCCGGCCCAGTTGGCTGGGGAGGCCGGGGTGGGTCCCCGGGCCCCCTCCCAGCCAGTGCCTCAGCCCCACTCCCTGCAACTGCCCCAGAGCCCCGCATTCAAGGATCCTGCCCCTCGCTCTGCCCGACTCGCGCAAACCAGCCCCACACACAGGCCAACCCGTCCAGCCCCAGCCCCCAAACCTATCTCCAGTCACCCAACCCAATTCGCCTGGCAATTCCCGACGTCCCATTGCGATGGGAATGGGGGTGAATCTGCCACGGCCCGGCTCTGGTGCCCTCCGGAGGCACCCCCCGCCCCAGCATCCCCATCCCGTCAGGCTGGGAATCCCTGCCTCACAGTGAGTGTGGAATTCAGCCCATCACACACACGGCGCCTGAGCCGGGCAGCGCGGCTGCTTCCTGTTTGCAGCGTTCCTCCGCTCTGCGGCCAAGCGATTGCCGCCCCACCCTGCCTGCGCACGGGGCATCTCCTCTCCGGCTGGCTGCCGGGGACGCTGGTCCCGAGGCGCCCGGCGCCTTCCCCCCCACTCGCCACCCTGCGCCTCCTATGCGCTGGCCAGAACCGTGCGCCTCGCGCCTGTGAAAGGGCCTCGTGCAATGATGCGCTTCAAGACTGAAAGGGCAGCGTGTCCCCGAGCGCTTGGATTATTGTGGGATGATTCTGTGGGTCCCCCGCCCCCCAGGGTGTGGGTCTTTTCGGTGTTCATTGCATCACGCTTCCCGTGCCCTGCACACTGTCTGGGCACGCTCACAATTCGCACGCTGCACTGTCCGTCTACCAGCTCCCGCGTTCCCCCAGATTCGTATCCACCCTTCCATCGAAATATTTAACCATTGCGATCCCAACGAACTTGCTAAATAAGTCACACCTACATAATTAAGGGTCCCAGTTAGAGGCAGACTTGCTTAGGGTTCTGGCACAGTATTTCGCTACGCACAACGCAGGGATTTCAGCAAGATCCCTGCCTGCAAGGAGCTTGCAATCCAACCTGGCACAACCCACAAGAAAAGTGACTGAGGGGGAGAGTGAATGAAGGAGAGGGGAGACATGAGGCTGGATGTCGGAAGGAAAAGCCCCACAAGCTGCCCTCTCTCCCCACATACCTTGACAGGCTTCTTGGCTTTGCTGTGAGCAAAGCGACAAACCAAGTGCTTCCCTGGAGGCTCCTTAAGGAGTGGTGGTGGTGAAGCCTGTGGCGGTACCCACCTGTTGGTTTGGGCATCCATCGGGGTCCTTTCCTAGCTCCCAGGATCCAGCCGTTCCCCTTCCTGCCGTGCCAGGGCCCCTGCGCACTGCCGCCGGGGGAGAGTGGCAGCTGCCCCAGCCCAGAGACCAGAGCCGGGGTGCCAGGGTCCCATTTAAAGCTCCGGGGAGGCTGAGCTCATCAGAATATATTAGCTGCCGGCCAATCCGGACCCTGGGCTCCTTTTCATCGCAGGGAGGACAGGCCTGCGCTCTCCCCACAGGCCGCCTCCTCCTCCTCCTCCGGGATGAGTTATTTAAGGGTGTCCCTGATCTCTCCTCCCTCGATCGAGGAAGTTTCTCCACTTCCTCATGCTGGCTGGCTGCAGAAAGTGTCGCTGGCTGGTTTCAGTCCCGCAGCCAGTCACCTTTAGACTCTGGACCTTGCCCACACACCCCTTTCCCGACCTGTGTTCCTTCAGGCTCAAAACACACGCCGTCTCTCCTTTCCCCCGCTGCCTCCATGCGCGTTCCATGCGCCGCAATGGCTTCCCCTGCCCTGAAGCCATCCAGCAGAAAGAGACACACTCATACAGAACAGAAAGAGCAAAGGGGGGGGGTGCCAGCCCCGACCGGAAAAGTCCAAATAAACCTCGGGGCCCGTGCAGCTTCGCATCTGAAGCGCACGGAAAACATAAGCGCCAGAAGCACGGGGGCCAAACGGGTTTGTTTGGGCTGCTCACAGGCTAAAAAGACCTTCTGTGGAATAAGCCCCATTTCGTTGCTATTTTAAAATAGCGGCATGAGCATCCAGGCACATGTCACAGGTGACCAGCTGGCTGCTCTTTGCTATTAAATGTTTTCAGGCGCCTGAAGAAAGAGGGTCGCCTTGGTCCTGCGGGACCGCCGAGTGTGGCTGAGCCGTGGCTGTTCTACCCAGAATCCCCTTCGCTGCAGCTCCTTCCCCTGGTATGCGGGAGCCGCACGTATCCCAGCCTCCCTCTCTCCCAGTTACCTCTCCCACCATCCACGGCCAGCATGGAGGGCTCCAGGATTGGGGAATTCCAACGCCACATGCAGAAACGCACCCACTTCCGGATGATTTTTATTTTATTTATTATTTCTCTTTACTTTCTGTACAGTTTGCCACAGTTAAAAACCATCTCCGAGCCGTCCGCAAGGGAATGCCACCACATTTCCGCGCTTTGCGGTGTAGAAGAAAACGCAGGGTAATTGCTCCTGCGGTTCTGAAGCAAACATGCATTGGGACAAAATCGATCCGGATTGTGGAGAAGACGGAAAAGTGGAGCGGGAGCAATTGCGGATGGAGCAGGGTGCGGAAAATGATCGAAATTTCACTCGGGCCTGCAAAAGCCATTGCTGCGCTGGGGGGGCGGGGCGGCGGGAGCCCACATGCGTGCGCGTGTTGGGGTGTGCAGGCTGGGGGGAAGGGGTCGGCGAGTTGCCAGAATCCGACCCCGTGGTCCGGTTGCCATGACTTCTGTCCCGGCCCACCCCGGCCCTAATACCCAGCGGTCGCGGGGACAAAAGGGCCAGGCAGCGTTGCTAACCCCTTGTGACAGGGGATTCTCGGCCCATTCAGGGTGACGTCACCCCGCTGCCTGCCCAGGCCCTGCCACCCTGCGTGACCTCACCTCCTGACCATGCAAGCCGTTGTGCAGCCAGAAAAGCGAACACGGGGACGGGGAGAGCGGCCTGTGGAATACGCTCCTCCTCGACCCCCAAGAGCCCCCAGCAGTGAGTTCGGCCGAAGCCCCCACCCTCTGGCTCCCCCGGAGCCCAGCCTTGGGGCACGAGGGCCCACGTGGGCACGTGGGCTTCCCATTCACTTCTATGGGTTGGGCATCCCACTGGATTGCAGCTCGGCAGGGCAGAAAAGAGGAATCTGCTTTTAGCCGGTCTGGGTGGCCTCCCGGCCGGTGGGGAAGACAAAAGCGGGCTGAGGGAGGCACCACCGTCCTGAGCCAGCAGGACATGCTAAATCAGGGGGCCAGGGTGGCTCATCGCTGCATGAGCTGCTGGGTGGCAGGCAGAAATCCAACAGGTCAACCCTTCAGGGGTCGGGAATA
>NW_025335322.1:718710-720115 GCF_004798865.1 Varanus komodoensis
CACACACAAGAAGAGAAAACGAAACGAAAGACAGGCAGACTCTGCACGAAAGCCCAGTCCGTGCTTGAAGCAAGAGCTTGAAGCTAGAATATGTGGGTATGTCTGCTGCTTCAGGGCTTCGGCTTCTGGCCCCGCCGGCCACCGGGTTGAGGCCCAGGGGCTTCTGCCGTCGGAATTGCCGCTGGGCTGAGGGCACCCCATATTAAGGGCACCCCGTTTTGCTGTGGGTTTGCTCCACCCGGGCTTTTGAAGGAGAACCGGCATGAAGAGTCGGGCCAGGGGCTGGGTTGTGGCCTCGTGGCCCCAAATGGGAACGTGCCACGTGTAACCGCAGGCCGTCGCAGCACCCCGGAATACGGGGCGGGCGAGCAGCCCCACTGGCCGCCTGCGAAGAAGCCGGAGCAGGATTAATCCCTCGAGGGTGTATTCTCTGTTTAATTGGCCCATCTTTGCACCCTCTCACTGCCCCCTCTTGTGTCCCGACCTCCTTAACCCACATCTCTCCCCGTCTAATCCCGAGGCGGGTGACACCTTTAATGGGTTTTCAGCCTAGCCAAGCTGATTGTCCCCCACCCAAACCCCGCGGCCCCCCTCCCTGCCTCGGTCGCAGCAAACAAACAGGTGGATTAGCTGAGTGGGGAGACTTTTAATGGGATCTGGGGAGTGGGCCAGAAGGGACGATTCTCCCGCTGGAGCAGCCGGGGTTAAACTTTTAACCCCTGTATGCCGCAAGCTTCCCTCTCCTTTGGATGACGAAGGCAAGATTATCTCTCCAGGGTGCAAGGGGTTAAACGGTGCAGGGCAGGAAGCCAGAAGGTCTGCCAAACTGGGGGGAACGGGGAGGGGGTCTTGGCAGCAGATGAGATGCGCCTGGGCTCCGTTTCCCATGGGGCAGAGGACGAGGCAGGATTCCTGGATTCGCTCTAGGGTAGCCTCCCCCAGCTGGAGTCCTCCAGGTCTGTTGGACTACAGCTCCCATCATCCCTGGCTGGGAATGATGGGAGCTGCCGTCCAACGCTTGCAAAGAGTGCCGGGATAGGAAAGGTTCCTCTACAACATGGAAGGCCGATCTTTAGACTGCCAAGTTCAATTTGTTTGTATCTTTTTAAAATGGGGACTTAAAATGAGACCACTCTCATGGCAGAAAGTGAAGAGGAACTAAAGAGCCTCTTGATGCGGGTGAAGGAGGAGAGCGCAAAAGTTGGCTTGAAACTCAACATTAAGAAAACTAAGATCATGGCATCTGGTCCTCTCACTTCCTGGCAAATAGACGGAGAAGAAATGGAGGTAGTGACAGATTTTATTTTCCTGGGCTCCAAGATCATCGCAGATGGGGACTGCAGCCAAGAAATTAAAAGACGCTTGCTCCTGGGGAGGAAAGCTTTGGCAAATCTAGACAGCATAC